>NC_060909.1:12676291-12763791 GCF_014805685.1 Silurus meridionalis
ATGAAAACCCTGGAGAAAAATTTAAGCACTTTGACCGAACTGAAGGTGAGAAAAAAACCTTCCCACTGGATGAATTTGCAGCAAATTTGGAAGTTTACTGCTGAATAAAATCATTCATATTAAAAGGTTGTTAATATTTTAGGACTTTGCTGGTGCCATGCTTAACATGTTTACTTTTAACTGATTCAAATGGGAATTATAGCATTTTGCAAATTCACTAAACTAGGAAATCTGGGATTTTGGAAAATAAGCATCTATGCATCTGTAATATTTTAGGTTATTAATAATGTTTAAAGTAACTTAAAAATCTTATTTTAAATATATTTGTGCCAATTGGCAGACACCCTTATCTATATTGACTGTATATATCCGCTGTGGCGATCCCTAATGGGAGCAGCCGAAAGAAGAAGAAGATTCACCTGAGTTACTTTGGGTTTAATTTCCTTACTCATGGGCTCAGGAATGCCAACTTGGTAACGTTAGGATTTGAACTCATGATTTTTGGATACAAAGTCCAAAGCCTTAACCACTGAACCACTCTTTTCTTTAATTTCCTTTTTTTGTGCCAAAACTTATATTACTAGCCATTACAAGGCGAAATCAGAATGTTTTAAGATAAGCTCTGTTTACAAGAAAGTACTTTATTTATCTACATTTACACACTATAACCTTCAAAATAGTCCTGGATGTCTTATTTTCTAAGCATGTGATTATCTCTTCAAATCTTGAACTTTGAGCTGGATCTTGATCTTTGGGCAGAGGGCGAAATCCGCAGGAGCCAAATCTGGCAAGTGGCGCTGGTGCAGAGTGAGATCATGTGGATTGTTCTCTGACAATCGTCATGCACATGTTGCCGAATAATTTCGACATTTTTGGGGGGTTAAGCTTGTTGAAGGTCTTACTGATTTTCCTTGTGGTCTTAGAGTGATGTTCTTGTCAATCAAGTCAAGTTTATTTCTTTTCACAACAGACATTTTTTCAAAGCAGCTTTACAGATGAGCAGACTGTGGCAAGAAAAAAAAATACCTTAGATGTTATGAGGAAGAAACCTTGAGAGGATCCCGACAAAAAAAAGTTAAACTGAAAAGTTGAACCCATCCTCATTTGGGTGTTCTTGTGCTCTTGTGCCACTGAAAACACCTCGAACAACTCGTTGCAGCATCGCCGTGTCAAACGCATGTCATGTAAAATGTCTCTGTGGCAGATTTGCCCAGTTTAATGCTGAACTTCACGTTTGCACTTTGTTCTAACTTGCCGTCCGTGATGAAATCGCAGACGTTGTAACGCATGTGGGCAGAATAGCACAATTTAGCACCATTAGTCTCGAAACCTTTTGATACCACTTCAAATACATCCTCCTTATTAAAGTGTCAGGATTAATAATGTTAAATATTTATGGAAGCTTCTATTTTTTCCCTAGTTTGTGTGCCATTTCAGAAAATAAGTAAAAGTCAAATATGAGCTCTAATGAATAATTATCCTGGTTTTATTGGCTCATATCTCAAGGGTTCGGAAATGTGCAAGTATTTGTATAATTGGGCTAAAGCAGACTTTTTCGTGTGTGTATGTGTGTGCATGTGTGTGTATGTGTCTGTGTGTGTCTGTTTTCATATACAGTTGGCACAAATAACTAGAGCATGCTGTAATATATTAGTTATACTGTAATATTAGTTATGTTTATCAAAAGATAAATTGTAGATCCAATGTAAATATAAACATGTTCATTTAATTGATTTGTTTTTATTAATCCTTTATTTTTGACACAAGTTTTTGTAAAGCAATCACATTTTTCAAAAAGGTAATATATACTATATTTCCAAAAGTTTGTGGACACATGGTCATAAGTATGGTATGTGGTTTATGAGCATCGCATTAAACATTTAGACCCTTTTCTGCAAAGATGTTTCACTAGATTTTGGAGTGTACTTGTGGAGATTTGTGCTCACCATGATGTAAATAAAGTCAGGTACTGATGTAGGTGAGGTGAGGGGGCCTGGGGAGCAGTAAGCGTTCCAATTTATCCCAAAGGATTGAGTTTAGAGCTCTATAGCAGGAGATCTTCCACTCGCACCCATGCAAAGCATATCTTCATGGAGTTTGCTTCGTGCACAGGGGCATTGTCATGATGGTTTGGTTCTCCTAGATCAAGTGAGGAGAAAATTTCATGCTGCTGCTTCAGTTGTAATTGGCATGGCTATACCACAAATTTTGACATCTCTTAACATCAGAATCAAAATTCAAATATGAAACGTGTCTCAGCCGATCGAAAACGTGATTAAAACCTTGTTTTGGGTAATTCATTCATTTTTATATTTATTGACTATTTGAGCTGAAAGTGAAAAGGGAAATCTGCACTGGTAAATAATCCAGTGCTTTTGCACTTCTCCAACCATGTGGGTGGAGTCGTTGGTTATGAATTTGTCTTGTGAGGTCAGAAAGACAAACTTTGTCTCTGTCTTTTGTTTTATTGGTGTCGCTCTTTAATATTCCTCTGAACACTGTGCAGATGATTGATTTTTATAGTTAATAAACAGAAAAGCCTCTTTAATCTCTTTCTTTCTTTCTTTCTTTCTTTCTTTCTTTCTTTCTTTCTTTCTTTCTTTCTTTCTTTCTTTCTTTCTCACAATTACTCTGCAGATGAGTGCATTTCATTTCATTTCTTATGTTTGGATCCATTTACAGTTTTGCTAAATTATTGATGTCGTGCAACAACTCAAACTGGTCTCTGAAGCAATCTAGAGCATCTCGCGGAACACATATCGAGTCGAGGTTTAATTTCGTTACGAGGTACTCCGGGTTTGCTTTTATGGCATGAACTGAAATGAGATCACTTCTAAATCGAGCTAATATTGATGCTGGATCTTTTGTCAATACATAAAAACAAATCATAAAAAGTCTGTACATGTTGAAGAACCGCCATTGACAATATTTCATAAAAAGTCTTTGATTTGATTTCAGTATTATTGCTCTAGTCTGAGCTGATTGCGCTTTACGTCTCCGGCGTTGATTTGGGACAAGTTTATTATTATTTTTTTTAAAGCAAACGATCATTAACTGATAATGATTGTGAAAGCATTTCGCTCTGTTTTCTGTTTTCTGCGTTTACGCAGTGAACGAGGAGAACAAACACGCACTACCACACTGCCATCCCACTCGTCCCGAGTGAATTGTAAGTAAAGGCCATCACTCTCCTTAATTAGGTCTTCTCGCTTGAGCCGAGACTAAAATCACCTCTGTGCCTCCGTCTTCCTCAAGATCACGCCTAATTTTAATTAGGCCCTTTGGAATATTAGGCGAGCTTTTTTCTTCTTCAGCTCTCGCTCATTTAGAAAGCAGACAAATTACTATTTAACTTTAATATAGTTCCCTGCATTCCACCCACTTTCCCGCCCAAATATCCATAAGAGAGAGAGGGGGCGAGGGATATAGGGAGACACAGGAAGAGAGTTAGAAATCCCCTGAAGTAGAAAGCTAAATAGAGCTGAGAAGGAGAGTGTGATATATGATCAGTCTTGCTTCCTACTAACTCGAGGTAATTAGCCATGTCAACACAGGAGATTTTACCTCTCTGTGCACGTGTTGAACACCATCCAAGGCTCATCTCCGTCCTCATTCTCATCTTTGCTGCTCTACATAATGCCAAAACGACGCCTCTGCACCTTCTAATTAGCACCAAGTGCACGTTCTTGCCAATATGGCTGAGTCGACCTCAGTTAACCTTGTGTGATTCTTAACCATGGAGTCATTTTAAACAGAAGCGGGTAAGTGTGAGGCGATGCAAAATTGCAATTGTATGCAAATCAGAAGCAAAGTGATGTCGTGACTACCAATGGGATTAAGACACCATGCAATGCTTTTTTTCCCACCGTACTGTAAAAATTGCTTTTTTTTTTATCCATGTATTTGTTCAGCTCCTGAATGCGGTTTCATTCATACCATAGCACTCTAACCTACTCTAACTGATCTGATCAGAAAGTGTGTTTTTAATTTTGTATAAAAGAACCTTATTGTAATGCATTGCTGTTTCTATAGTAACAGCTCATTTACCAGCACTTGAAAAGTGAAAGCTGCATATAAATATAAGGAAATGTCTGTAATCTTTAATTATATGGTGAGCTTTTCTTGAAAGTTTAGCTCATGAAAAAAATGGTTTGATAAGGATAGGTTTTCTGTATGAAGATGTTCATTTAACATTTATGAAAGGAGTCTCCAGTCTAAGTCCATTTGTAAGAAGTGTTTTATTTCCTTGAACATTTTTTTTGTCGCTCTTTGCATATTTGCTCGAAGAAGTTCTGTGTAAAATTGATTATGGTGTTCTTTATGGGTCACCACATTGGCTCATCCGTCTCCATACTACTCTGTCCTTTACATCTCCCTCTTTCATACCAACTACCTGCATGTCTTCCCTCACCATTTCCAAAAAACCTCCTCCTTGAAATTCCTCTTTTCCTCCTGCCTGGTAGCTCCCATCCTCAATCCCATTTCCCTCCATTGCACATGTCCAAATCATCTCAATCTAGTCTTACCTTACCTTGTCGTCAAAATGTCCTACCTGCACGGTTCCTCTAATAAACTCATTTCTAATCCTGTCCATCCTCGTCACTCCCAATGAAAATCTCAGCATCTTCAGCACTGCCACCTACAGTTCCAGCGCCCGTCTTTTAGTCAGTGCTTGATATTGGTGTTCAAGTATTTAAATTACATTGTAAAATGTATTAATAAACTTATTTAAAAAAAGAGGCTGAAGAAAGCAGCCTTTAGCTGTGATGGACCACATTAAGATAACACTACAAAAAATGTAATTATCTTTTCAAAGCATTACAGAAAACATGTACATTTGATTAATATATCCAAATAAATATCTATTTATGACATGAAAATATACAATATAAATCCAGGAGTATGTCACATGCTACCCTGCATGCTGCTGATCCTCCAGACAAAAAGCTATTTTTAAAGATATAAATAGCGGTTAGCAAGAATGTTGCCCTGATGTTTATTCAGTGCATAGTTGTGTTTTCATGTGTGTATGACAAAGAGAGAGAGCGAGAAGTCGTGCGAGGGCCGGTTGAATAATAGGCGATGGTGTTTGCCAGGCTCCTACTCTAATGTTCATAAATTATAGAGCAAGGAGCAATTATAGCTTTTTACAGAAATTACCCAAAGGAAGTTGTATGTATATTGTAATTGGGTCAGCGCTTATTTCCTGCACCGCACCTGCGTTTCCAGTAAGCTCCCAGCGTCAATAATTAATGGCTTTCTGTCCTGCTCTGCATGTGCTGCACCTCTGCCCTAGACCTGCAGATTTAACCACATGAGCATAGCGCTGTGCTAATGGTGCTGATGAACCTCCTAATGGACGGAGTGAAGACCCGGAGCATCGGTTCATACCCACACAGAGGTCACCATTAAATGCAAGTTAATTTTCGGGATATGTCGCAGCCGAGTAAATATTTAGGTCGGCTCGACTTACCGTTAATGCACAGTGTGAACAGGACAGAACGTAATGCAGGATAAACAGCGGGTGTGTTAGAAAATCGATATGTGTCTGGTCAGAGCAGAACCACAACAGGAGGAAGAAGCAATATCGAATTTGATAGGAATGGCTGCAGAATATAAGACTAAAGGAGCATGCAGTCAGGAAGGAGAATACCACATGGATAAATGTGAAGACATGGTTATTTGGCTGTCGCCCTGGGGAATCTGTATTTACATTTACATTAATCACATTTGGCAGACACCCATATCCAGGGTGACTTACAATTATCTAATTTTCATACACTGAGCAGTTGAGGTTTAAGGGCCCAGCAGTGACAGCTTGGTGATGCTGGGATTTGTCGATACCAGGATTATATCATAAAAAGTACCACGCAGAACCCATTTTAGGAGGTTAGAAACCCTTAGGAAATGTAGCAAGTAACAGGAAGTTACTCTTGACAGAAGAGGAGATCATAAGCACCAATCATTAGGAACCTGTAATGCATACTGTAATGCCTGTTATCAGAATCATCTTTATAGCAAAGTATCATGGGTTGCATGTGGAAAGAATTTGTCATATTGTAATGGAGCTATAAAAATTGGCTATAAAAATAAAATAATTGAAAAATAAATAAAGATAAAGACAAAGTATACAGTATGTGCAGGGTATGTAAAGTGAGGCAATGCAAATAATAATGTAAGGCTGTCCAACGATACTTTTCCTCAAATAATCGAAGATGCAGATAGTAGTACTTGTTGATTGTGTTAAAGTAACACATATGGATTGAACAGTCTGGGGATTATATTACTGTAATGTTAATGGTTATGGGAGCAGGTCAGAGATAATGGTGTAAGTTAATGCAAGTTAATACACACATCAGAAGGCACTTTAAGGGTTTGTTGGATAATTAACTCTTAAAAGTTTGTTCTAGCTGGAACCCTTTCAGATTAAAAAAACTTAAAGATTGTACATAAGACTTTAATGCTCATCTTAAACTGAAGAATTAATGTTCTAAAAGTGCAGGTTCTAAAAAAAAGTTTCAAATTGTTCTTTGGTTGCATTTTAAATTGTTTTTTTTTTCAGTTTATTAATATTAAGTTCCTGTAATAGGACAAACTGGTTAAAGGTGGAGGTTGGACTGCATCAATGATCAGCTCTAAGCCCTTTCCTTTTTCGCAGTGGTGATAGACAGGTTGACGGACGAGGTCAGACAGGACTATGATGTTTGTGGATGATATTGTGATTTGTGGTGAGAGTAGGGAGCAGGATGAGAAGAGCCTAGAGGTATGCACTGGAGAGAAGGGGAATGAAAGTCAGTAGGAGTAAGACAGAGTACATGTGTAAATGTGAGGGAGGGCAGTGAAGTGGTGTGGTTGCAGGGAGAAGAGGTGGTGGAGGTGTTCAGGTACCTGGGGTCAACAGTGCGAAGTAATGGAGAGTGTGTTAGAGAAGTGAACAAAAGAGTGCAGGCAGGGTGGAGTGGGTGGAGAAGAGTGATAGCAGGAGTGATTTGTGATAGAAGAGTATCTACAAGAGTCAAAGAGAAAATGTATAGGACTGTGGTGAGACATTGAGGACCTTTTAGGGACAAAGTGAAAGAGGCCCGATTAAGATGGTTGGACATGTACAGAGAAGGGACAGGAGGATAATGGTAGGAGAATGCTGAGGATGGAGATGAGGAAGTCCAAGAAGGAGGTTTATGGATGTGTTGAAGGAAGACATGCAGGTAGGTTTGATAGTGGGAGATATAGAGGACAAAGTATTATGGTGATGGATGATCTGCTGTGGTGACCCCTAATTGAAGCAGCTGAAAGAATATGAAAAAAAAGAAAAAAAAAGTTATCTTTGAATCTCTTTTTTGATAGGGAAAAACATTGTGATAAGATGTTACAAAGAACATTGAAGGCTTCTCTAAACAACTGAAAAATCCTTGCATTTTTTAAACTTTTTTTTGGTTTGTTTGTTTGTTTCTTGTGAGTGGTTTACTCTGAACCCTTTCAAACAGGGAACTACTTTGATTGTTAATCATAAAATGTATTGAACACTTGTGCTCTCTATTCAATTAAATTCATTTATATTTTTATAACACTTTTATCAATAAACTTTGTTTTAGAACAGCTTTACACAGATAAAGCGGTTATATAGTTATATAAAAGTACGTATAAGTTTAGTGCCTGTAAGTTTGTTCCTTATAATTGTAAGTTTATCCACAATGAATGAGCCAGTGGCAATTGTGGCAAGGCAAAACTCCCTGAGATAGTATGAGGAAAAACCTTGAGATGAACCAGACTGAAAATGGAACCCATCCATATCTGAGTGGTACAGAATGTCCTTCCATTACAGTTCCATCCTTGTTGAGGTGTAATGTTCAGTGATAGGGACTTTCTAAGACCAAGATGGTGGTGCGTGCACAACCCAGGAGCACAACCATCATGCCACTGCCTCAGCACTCAGCTACCGAATGCTTGAATGACTTTTGCCCAGTTGCACTCAACCCTATCGCTATGAAATGCTTTGAAAAACTGGTCTTGAATCACCTTACTGCGGGCCTACCACCTACACTGGACCCACACCAGTTTGCCTATTGCCCGAACAGGTCGACAGAGGATGGAGTTTCCACGGCTCTTTATTCAGCCCTCACCCACCTGGATAAAAGCAATACCTACATCAGAATGCTGTTCATTGACTTCAATACAGTCTGTACTGATCACTAAGCTCAGTGACCTGGGTATCTGCACCTCCACTTGCAGATGGATTTTGGACTTAGACCTCAATCTGTTATGTTGGGCAACCAGGTATCCTTAACCCTCATTCTGAACACAGGCATCCCACAGGGCTGTGTTCTGAGCCAACTACTCTACTCCTTGTTCACCCACGACTGTGCTCCTCTGTATAACTTCAACATCTTCATCAAGTATGCAGATGACAACTGGTTGGCCAGATCAGCAACAACGACAAATCGGCCTACAGGGAAGAGATCCCAAGCCTGACAGCATGGTGTGCCACTAACAACCTGACCCTCAACGCCTCAAAGACAAAAGAGCTCATCGTGGACTTTCAGATATCCAACAGCAGGAGACATTTCCCATTTAACATCAATGGAACTGACGTAGAGCGAGTCTCCAGCTTTAAGTTCCTAGAAGTTCACATCTCTGAGGATCTGTCCTCGCACCAGAACACTTCAGCTCTGGTTAGGAAGGCACAACAATGCCTGTACTTCTCAAGAAAGCTCATCTGTCCCCAGGGAAGTTTCTACTGCTGCATCATTGAGAGCATTTTCACCAACTCTATGGTACAAAGGCTCCACTGTGTGTAAACACAAAACCTTGCAAAGGGTGGTCAAAACCGCCTGACTCATCACTGGCACCCAACTACCTGCCATTGAACACCTTAACCACAGCAGAGGTCTGCGCAGAGCTCACAACATTATCAAGTTCTCTTCACATCCCAGTCATAAACTGTTTAACCTCCTTTCATCAAGAAGGAGATACAGGAACTTACGCACCAGAACCAGCAGGTTCAGGGACAGCTTTTATCCATCCACCATCACACTACTGAACCCTACACTACAACATTAGATCACTGTATAGACACAGTATATAACTTTTGTACTATTATACACACAATGTACATATTATAAATTATATATATGTACATTCTGCCCAACATTTCACTTTTTACATTTCATGTATATATGTGTATATATTGTGTGCATATATATATATATATATATATATATATATATATATATATATATATATATATATATATATATATATAGTACAGACCAAAAGTTTGGACACACCTTCTCATTCAAAGAGTTTTCTTTATTTTCATGACTATGAAAATTGTAGAGTCACACTGAAGGCATCAAGGGCTATTTGACCAAGAAGGAGAGTGATGGGGTGCTGCGCCAGAAGACCTGGCCTCCACAGTCACCGGACCTGAACCCAATCAAGATTTATGGCTTCTCTTGAAGCTCATCAAGAAAATGCCAAGAGTGTGCAAAGCAGTAATCAAAGCAAAAGGTGGCTACTTTGAAGAACCTAGAATATGACATTTTTCAGTTGTTTCACACTTTTTTTGTTATGTATATAATTCCATATATAATTCCACATGTGTTAATTCATAGTTTTGATGCCTTCAGTGTGAATCTACAATTTTCATAGTCATGAAAATAAAGAAAACTCTTTGAATGAGAAGGTGTGTCCAAACTTTTGGTCTGTACTATATTATATATATATATATATATATATATATATATATATATATATATATATATATATATATATATATATATATATATATATATAGTAGAATTGTTTATTCAGCTTGCTTATTTCTTAAATGGCATAATCTTATAACCTTCTACTTCTGTACATTTCTTATTCACTGCCATAGCCGTAGAACCATTTCTGTACTTTTCAAGAATGTCCACACATTACTACACTGTTATAGCCTTAATATTTATTTACTGTACATATGTTTACATATATATCACATGCTGTAAATATGCTACTTATCTATCTGAACTATTTGCACGATTGCACTTCTGGTAGATGCCAAACTGCATTTCATTGCTGTGTGCAATAAAGTTGTATCTATCTATCTATTAATCTATCTAAATTCAGACCGTTTATGTAAACTGTGGTCCTGAGCCATTGTAGAAGAATTATCATATTATTTACAGTCCAAATCCATCCTTCATGCAAAGCATTGCTGTTTTCCATGAATACAAAGTGTGGTCATTGTTTGCTTTCTATGTGTTCTGACCATTGCCTTGTTTATACCATCTGAACCTTTTGCCTGCCATTTACTTTTTGTTTTATTTTGCGAGTTGACTGGTCTCCAGGTTTGTGACTATTTTCACTTGTTTTAAGACTATGGCTTTGTATTACCCATTTTTGTTTATTTATTTCAACTTGCAAGTTTATTTATTTCAACTTATTTAAAGTGTTTAATAAACCGTGAATGTCCGAACAACCTGATTCCTCAATGTTGTTATATAATACTTTGCCTGGAGGAAATCCAGTGGAGGAAGAACAGCTGGAGTCACTCATTGCTTATCAGGGAGAGATGCTATCAGTGCACCTAGTGCAGCTCAAAGCGCAACAGACTGCTAACGTCCACCTCTTGCAAGTGCTTTGCACCATGCCAGTAAATCAACCTATGATGCCTAAAATGACTGTTCCGGAGAAGTTTAATGGTACCACAGAACACTATTAAGAATTTCTTCGGCAATGTGATGTCTACTTTGCTAATCAATCAGAGCTCTCTGGTGAGGATGCTATTAAATGCATGCTAATAATAACTTTGCTAACCAGAAAAGCACTAGACTGGGGTTCGGCTGTGTGGGAAAATTTTAAGCAGGGTTATACGCACATTTCACTTAACAGATATGTTATGAGTATCCGGCAGAGGGAATGGACATTTTTTACTAAAATAACTGTGCCAAGGATAAGATTTAGCCACAGAGTAAGTAGTACAATTTTGGACACTAGCCACTCACAGTGGTTGGAATGAGGTGGCATTACAAGCATTGTTTAGGGAAGGACTGAACTGCGGTTTACAGGTGGAGCTGGCCTGCAAGGACTCAAAACTCCCTCTTTTACAGTATGTCACTAAGGTTATTCCACTTAATAATCTCCTGCAAAATCAAGTCAGATAGAACCCACTTCGGCTTACACACCTGTAATCATGCAACTGGGAAAGCCACGTGTGACTCAGGAGGAACGCTGACGCCGCCTCCAACTCTGGTTATGCTTCTACTGTGGACAAGAGCGGCATCAGTGCTCAACATATATGGAGAAGCTCAATGTTCAATCTCCAAGGGTAAGCCTAAAACACTGTCCTCATCGCCTCATGCTACTTGTACAAATAATTCATGCAAATTAAATCTACCCATTTTTAGCTCTCTTATTCTCAGGGGCTACCATCGATCTAATTTACCATCAGGTGGTCAATGAATTTAAGATCTCAACTATAGAATGTATCTCGCCCAGTAGATAATCGCCCCATCAGGAATTGGTACATCACACACCACACCGTCCCAGTAACACTGAAAGTACGACTCTTCCATCATCATTTCCACCCCTGCTATGCCTATAATTTTGGGGTTCTTGTGGCTCCAGATTCATAATCCCGTAAATTCCTGGCAACACAGCTTTAGCTACCATGTCATGTTACATCTATGAAAACCCCAGGTCTACCTTACCAGTCAGTGTTCCCAAGGAATACCGAGATCTGGCAGATGTCTTCAGTAAAAAAAAAACAAGCCACAGTACTACCTCCCCATCGACCCTGTGATTGCTCCATAAAACTGTTTCCCAATACCGCGTCTTCCCGGTGCTAAGTATACCCCCTCTTAACACCCGAAACCAAGGTTTTGGAGGAGTACGTGGAGGAGGCACTAGCAGCTGTATTTATTCGCCCCTCAACCTCCCCAGCAGCAGCGGATTAAGGCCATGCATTGATTATCGGGGTCTGAAAGCCATCGCAGTACACTATACCTACCCACTCCCCTTGGTACTATCTGCTCTCAGAAAGCTCAGAGAAGCACAGTATTTTTCCAAACTTGACCTCAGGAGTGTTTATAATATGATTCAGGTTAAGAAGGGGGATGAATAGTCTTCCATACCACTAAAGCAGCCTTCCACACCACCAGGGGGCACTATGAATACCAGGTAATGCTTTATTCTCAGTAACGTTCCTGCTGTTTCAGGCTTTCATGAATAAAATTTTCCAGGGTATGTTGAACTCTTAAGTTATAGTATACTGTTTATAAATGACATCCTAATCTATTTCAAGACCCTGACCTCCATATCCAACATCTGCATAACACCAATTTATGGCCAAAGCTGAAAAATGTGAATTTCACTTTTATAAGCCGAAAGGGGGTTGAGATGGACACTCAAAAGGTGAGCCTAGTGACAATGTGGCCATCAAGCTGTTCCAATGTGCTTTTTTCTCAAAAAAGCTTACCACAACAGGAAGCAACTACAATGTCGGCAACTGGGAACTACTGTATATTAAAGAAGCCTTGGAAGAGTGGAGACACTGGCTAGAGGGAGCTCACCACCCATTCCAGGTTATCACTGACCACTGGAACCTGAAGTATATCAAGAACGCAAATTGCCCCAACCCCTATGAAGCCAGGGCTCTATTCTTCACCATGCTTATTTCCTGGCACCAAAAACAGCAAGGCCACTGACAAACACCCGTCATAGTTCCAGTCCGATGGGACATAATAAAGGACATATAACGAGCCCAGACAAACAAACCCACTCCACCAGAAGTTCCTTCCAGACAGTATATTTCCACAGAACTACAATCCAGAGTGATAAAATGGGTCCACTTGTCCTAAAGCACAGGACACCCAGGGATTCTACGCATGAACAAACTTCTGCAAAATGCATTCTGGTGGCGATCGTTGTAAAGCAATATAAAACAGTACATGTAAAGCTGCGCTGTGTGCACCCAGACAGGAACCCCACATCTGCTTCCCTATGGACTGTTGGAGCCCCTGCCTAAACCCCAATGACCATGGTATTGCTGGGGATTTCATCACTGTCCTTCCTACTTCACAGGGACGAACAACTGTAATGCTCCCAGTGATGTTCACACCCGCAATATCGACCTGGTCAAATGGTGTGGCTATCAAATATTAAACTCAAGCTACCAAGCAAGAAACTCAGTCCACAAGAAACAGTAAGTGGAAAATCATGTGGATTTTATTTTATATGTTATTTATTTAATTTTATCTCATCTGGTTTTAAAAGAACATATTTGAATATACAGATGTTGTCAAACAAGAAAACTCTGACATTTTACTATAATGAACTTTTGAGGCTTCTAGAATTTTTAGCAACCCCAGTGTGAAATATTTTATCCTCTTTTCCATTCTACTTTAACTACATCTACTCCTCATCTCTTATTTTTTTTTGCTGCAAACATTAAACATCAACACACACCGAATTTCCTTAGAGAAATGACAAGTAAGGCCATTCTGTGAAATAATTTTATGGAGATCTGATGGCTGGAGTCAAGATAATGTCACTTTCATTTCTGCTAGCAAAGGTTTTATAAAAAGGAAATAAAAAGAAACGGTGAGAAAAGGGATACTGGCAAAGTGCATTGTGAGCCTTTTTTCCCCTTCCTGATGATAGATAGACCAAAACTGAAAGAAAGAGCTGTTGTGTAAGCCCTCTCAGCTGGCCAGGCTCTTTAATGCACTTTGTAAGCAGAGGTCCATATGGAAAAGTGCTTCTTTTCGTCACCTTCAGAGGTTCTTGGATAAGAAGCTAAAAGCTTTCCCACCATCCATTTACCATCTGTGTGAGGGGCAGGAGATCTTATCTACTGTGGCCCAGCATGGCTGCAGGCTTTTCATTTCAACTAGGCAGGAAGGTGTTTAATTCCATTTGCATAATCAGCCTACAAATAACTGATTACTCATATCAGGTGCAGCCGTGTGCCGTAAGCGTATCTCTGAGACTCTTCATGATTGACCATGGTTCTCGTGTGATGCTGGTAAAATACTGGGGGTCGACCTGGTGTGATGAAACAGTTACTGTTACCACATGGATGTTGATTGTTTTCTTGAACAGCATGTCTCTAAGTATTCAATTAATCTTTTATCTTGAAAATCTGCCCCCCAAATAAAAACAGTGAATGAGCTGTTACTATAGTAACGATAGTTAAAGAAGTTAAAACAAGTGAATTCATATATATTTGTGATACCGACAGATTAATTGTTAAAACGAATATTATTAATAGCAACACTTGACCAGAATCTGAATCCACTATTTAGTGGCACCCTGGAATAAACTTGAATATAAACCAGAGCTCTGAATTGTATTTTTAAGGATAAATCTTGTCATTACTACATTGACAATTTGCTATACTGTAGACATGTGGTCACCCTTGCCCCTGAGCCTGACTTAACCATTTTTTTCTGAAGATTTACTCTTAGTTTGGTACACAAGTTTTAGGGAGACAATTTTTACTGTCACTTTTAGAGAACTCTTGATGAGACACGGTTCGTTGTAAACATGGTCGGAAAAAAAAAAACACCACTGATGAGGTGAGGGGAATTTTATTTTCATTAACGAGCTCTGACATGTCTTGTTGAACCTTCGACACTTTAACGAGAGAGGAACTGTGCTGCTGTGCTGCCTGAAATCCACCTAAAACAAGCGGAGGAAAGTCAGTGGGGGATCAGATTGGCCAAATTAGCTGGCTGGATTGTCCAAGTCTGCCTGTGTCTTGATTGGGGTTTTGTTCTGTATCCGTCTTCTTTCAGAAGAACACTGAGAATGAAGTGTTACTGCAATCTGGCTGCCGCTCATTAGCTCTTCTCACGGTGGAAGATAAACAGTGTAACCATTGCCATTGCCCAGCCTTCGATTCTGTCCATCTACAGAAGAAAACACGATAAACTTTAACCAAATACTCTATAGAAACGGAAAGCAGTGTTTCTGTAAAGGCTCTGGGGTTCCAAATATTTAGAAATTACACAAAGGGTTTGAAGATTACTTTTCTTTTCTAAATAAGGCACAGGTCATGTTTTTATGTAAACTATATGTACAAAAAACAAATGAGGACTTTTCCAGTCATATGTGGTTCTTCCCCAAACTGTTACCACACAGTTGGAGGCATTCAAGTGTACATGATGTCTTTAATTGTGGTAGCAAACCATTTTCCTTCACTTGAACTAGGAGACCCGAACCTGATCGGGCATGACAATAATCCTATGCACTAAGCCAGTTCTATGAACATATAGTTTACAATGGATGGAGTAGAAGATATTACAGTGGCTGAGAAATGCGAAACAATGTCAAGTAGTATAGTGATATACTTTAGATAGATAGATAGATAGATAGATAGATAGATAGATAGATAGATAGATAGATAGATAGATAGATAGATAGATAGATAGATTGATTGATTGATTGATTGATTGATTGAATTTAAGTGAAATCTGTGTGATCCCTGTAAAAAATTTTGAAACTGAACCAGTCAACTATTTTTGGAAAGCTGAACTAATCACTGAAAAGAGCCGAAATGACCATCACTAACTCTAAATAACTTTTTGTATTCTCATAAATAACAGAACCGGATGTGTTCAAAGTGGAAAATGAAGAGCTTCCTTGTGAGCGATGATATCCATAAACAGCTATTGATGAGGAGGAATGTAAAGGTGAGTATGACTGATGGCTTTTTTTAGTGTTGACCTGCTATAAAATTTACAATTTCTGTTGCACTTGCAGATAAATGGCTCCGGGAGAGTCTCTAGTGGGATATCAATCTCAATTTTAGTAGCCCGGATGCACAAATTGTCACTTTCTGCAGTCTCGGAGAATTGATCTACCTTCTCGGCAACTATAACACATTTATCAGTGTGTTTTCGATTCGTTCTTCTGTTTGAAACATGGCTCTGATCTTACAGCGAAGGACATGCTCTAGTCAAGTTTCAAAATGACTTACAGTGGCTGAAAACTATTAATAATTCAAGGATATGTTATGTTAAATAGAGACAAATCCATTCTGTCACTAGCTAGGAAATCCTTGTGTGGCATTTAGAGTTTGATGTTTAGCCTTTTTTCCACAAGTTAATACAATCCAACATTTCCATAATATAAGAATCTTTTCTGGATTTTTGGTTGTAAACATTTTTTAATTGATTTCCCTTTTTTATGCACGATATTAGCAACACAAAGCTTAGACAATAGCATGTGGAAACAAGGAAAAGATGAGACTAATGAGCAGAGCACCTGAAGGTTAATGACAACAGGAAGCTATGGCCAAATGAAGAAGGTAGGAAACAAAAATTGTCTGTTTATATAGAGTGCAGGAGGCCATCAGGACAGAGCTACTAGCAAAAAATGGTTGCAAATTTAGGTAATTAATGTGGTTTTGGCTTTGTTTGTACTTGGATTTTGGAAGCCCTAAAGCTCTAGAGTTAACTCTGTTTAGCCTGGTCAGCAGATATAGAATATATAAATCTTAAACTTTTAAGTTGAGGTAAGCACTGATATTTTTTACACTGGTTTTATTTCCTTATTTATTTATTTATTTATTTATTTATTTATTTATTTATTTTGCTATGCTAAATGGTTTTTTTATGTTAATGGAAATTTGTAATTTTTTAAGTGTAGGATTTAACAATTTCATGAGAATACATGCAACAAATGGCACATATTCCACATTATCGTTTCTTATATTTTTTATTTAGATCACAATTTAAATTACGCAGAGAAAGAAGAAGCAACTTTTATAAGGTTCATCTTATTTCAATCATTTGTAAGAGTGTCATGACAGAAAAGCTCTTATATAAAATGTAGGAAAATTTTCCAACTAATCATGAAACTGCAAGACTTGTATCTATCATGTAAACACACTTATATTTGACATACACTACATGGACAGACGTATTTGGACACCTGACCAGCCATATGTGGCTCTTCTCCAAACTGTTCTCACAACTTTTTTTAAACACAAGGTTATGAAGGATATGTTGAAGGATATGCTGACTGCACCACAGGTCTCCTCACCCTGCATCAGTACCTGTCTTTACTAACATCCTCGAAGTGTTATGGTCAATTCTTACAAAATCAGTTGCTTTGAAGCATTTCTCAAATCATCCTTAATATTTGCAAACCAGTAAGTGCATTCTCAAAACAATTTAAGCACAACACTAGATTTTTTGCAAAAGCCTGTATTTTTTTCAAAATCCTTAGTTCATCTCTCAAAAGTAAGTAGTTGTGTCAAGTCCTTTTGTCATTGTTCACAAACAAGGTCGTCAAAATGCTTAGGCATGTTGTCAGTATGATGCAAACCAGTTTAAGTATTTCCTGATATAAATTACAGTTTGGATTACAATGATTGAAAATGCACTAGGCTGAATTTATTCTGTATGGTATATATGAATTTTAGCAGCACAAATTTATTTATTTGATTGTATATTTGATTTATATTGATTGCATGTGACCAGACAGAATTCACACTTTTAACGTACTGTACTAGTGTTCATTCATTTCTTAGTGGTTCATTCATTTTTAGAAATTGCAATTCTGTGTTTTGCTCTGTCTGTATATGCTCGCCAATTAAAGGTTCATAAAAGTCACCTTTTCAAATTCTCTAAATCTTTCATCTAACTAATTTTTCCTTCTTCACCTCGCAACCCACTTGTGGAGCATAGGCACTAATGACATTCATCGTCACCCTTTCAACTTCCAGCTTCACGTTCATAACCCTTTCAGAAACTCTCTTCACCTCCACTACACTCTTACTGTACTTTTTCTTCAGAATTACCCCTACACTATTTCTCTTTCCATCCACACCATGAAAGAACAGTTTAAACCCACCTCCAATGTTCCTGGCCTTACTCCCTTTCACTTTCACACAACATAAATACCTTTCTCTTCTCCATCATCTCAGCTACCTCTCCCAGTCATAGTACCAACATTTATAGCATATAACATATACCAACCCTAACCTCCACTTTCCTCCACTTCTCCTTTCCCTGTTGTCTCTGTAGATGTCTTCCTCCTCTCCTTCTCCTCCTTCGGCCAACAGTAGCCCAATTTCCACGGGTTCACTGTTGGCTAACGAAACCTGTGGCGGTCATTGGTCACCTGGGCCTCGATCTATCCGGTATAAATTTCTGATTTGTGATCTGCATGTTTGATTTGGCCCATGTTTTACGCTGGATGCTCTTCCTAACACAACCATCTCCATTTATCCGGGCTTGGGACCGGCACTAAGAGTGCACTGGCTTGTGCAACGCTAATAGCTGGGTTTGTTTTAAACTTTATTATAAAATAATAATTATAATTAAACAAATGAAAAAGATTATATTCTTGATAGTAAAAGTTTGTTTTATTTTTCTATCATAATATCAGCAGAAATTACTTGTACAGGTCCCTGGCTATAAAGGAAGGCTGTTGCTTATTTTCCGTTATCATTTCATCAGTCCAGTCTGAGATCTCTGTGCGGCTCCACCTCCAACTAATGATTGAATTTGAGGACAAATTGTTAGTGGAAAAACTTCAGAGAAGTTTTAGATGGATCTTCATCATCCTGGCTGGAGCTTGAGAGTCTGTGTAAACAGTGCAGACAGACAACACAAGACAGTGTAGGACAGATACACAAAACACAAAATAGTGCCCACCAGTATCCCTGACATATATAATATGTTATACAATACAATGTGCAAAAGAGAACTGTATACAAGAGTGTATTTGTAAACATAAACACAATTTTTGAAAAACAGCAAGAGCAGCAGTCGAGATCTAAACAGTATCAGTATCTAAACAGAATAATATATTTAAATATGAATGTAATATGGGTGGTGAAATGAATTGAGTTGAGTAATGAGTGTGTGTTAGTTCAGGTTGTACAATTTAGTACCAGTTGTTACAGTTGTGTGTGTGTGTGTGTGTGTGTGTGTTTGTACAGTTCAGTTCTGTGTGTTTGCTTCAAAACCTCTTTCCTGATGGCAGGAGAGTGAAGAATGTGTGTGTGAGGTTGCTGTGTGTGGGGTTGCTGATGCAGCGTGTAGTGTAAATGTTCATGATAGAGGGGAGAGAGACCGTCTTCAGTTTACGTATGTAACCATGGTTTCCTGAGGGAACGAGACGCTGCATCAGCAATGCTTTAGGAACGCTTCTGCATTGTCCATGCCTTTAATCAATGGCACGGGTCACAACCTCCATAAGCTCCTCAACTTCTGACTCCCAGAGAGCACCCCTTCCTCCTCAGAGGAAGAGAGGCGGAGCTAAATGCTCTCGTCGCAAAGGGAAAAAAATCATCAAAAGGTATGCTTCTTAAGCTTGCAAACAAGTGCTGGACCAGGCAGGTGAGGCAGGAGAAAGGGACAAGCCTTTCACTCCATTTGCTTTAACAGCTTCCTGGTCATGACGTTAACCCACCGGTGACGCCGCACTTTCCATTTGACGGATTACACATGTAATTCAGAGCATGAACAACCAGGCGCATTTCCAAAGCATTGTTGATGCAGCTTGAGTTCCTGGAAGGGAATCCAATGACTTTTTAGCCGTCCTCTCTATTCTTTTGTAGGGTCTTGCAATCCAAGACGGCGCAGTTTCCAAACCAGGCACTGATGCATCTGCTCAGGATGCTCTCGATGGTCCCTCTGTAGAACATGGTTAGGATAGGGGAGGGAGATGGGCTTTTTTCAGCTTTCTCAGGAAGAAGAGGCACAGCTGGGCTTTCTTGGTGATCGAGCTGGTGTTGAATTACCAGGTGAAGTTCTTTGCCAGATGTACACCAAGGAGTTTGGTGTTCTCTTTGGTTTAATAAATTGTTTTATTTATACAAAAGGTTGTTGGACAATTTATTTAAAAGTTAAATTAGGTTGTTTTTTTTTTGGTTTTTTTTGTATGTTGAACCTGAATTTGTAATGGACAAACTTTAAGAAAAAAAATTATTTTCCATGGTTCATTGGTTAATTAAGGGTTTGTGGCCTTTAGAAAAAGCAAAGGATTGAGCAAAGGATTTGTCCTTGAATTTGTGTATCTGGATTTTTTTAATGAATGTTTTCACAGGGAGCCTCAAGCCCACGCACACCATATGACCCACTATCTTCCCACAACTAACAACAGGGTGCTGAACGGACAGTGCCACTTCAGCATTACTGATTTGGAAAGATGGTAAGCACATAACGGAGTGCGGGAGCAGAAGAATAAAGCACTGCTGGCAGCACCATGTCACAAAAGGAGAATTAGTGTAAAAGGGCAGCAGAGTAAACAGTCGCTGTTACCCCACTATTTTATGCTGTTTCACTCTGTTGCAAGAACTAGCAAAGACAGGGCATCAGTGATGCTCACCTCCAAGAGCTTTCTTTTTTCTGCACTTCATCTGACCAGTTTTTCCAGCAAACACACACACACACACACACACACACACACACACACACACACACTGCACCACCACCTTTCCACTTCCTGCTTCTACTACACAGAATAGCTCCCTGTGTTTTACCGATCCTGTGTCTAATGTGTAAATGTGTTTTGCCCAGTGCAACAGCAAGCTGCTATAGTGTGTAACTTATAGAAATTACTCCCTTAAAAAACAGCAAAACATTTCATTAGCAAACTAGCATCCCAGCCAAGATTTCTTCCACCATGTTGGAAATTCTTTCCAAAATCCAGAATGAGTCTCTAATGGTCTTATGAAGAACTTCTTTTGTCTAGCATAGAAGATCATAAAATACAAGACATGAGTTTGTGTACACATTGGCAGTTCATATCCACTTAATAAAAAATAAATAATTAGGAGTTTGTAGCATTCAAAAGGGGATTCTACATAAGAGCATTTCTGATTGGGAAATACTTTTGTTGAAAGGTGCTGATTTTTTTCTACTTATTGAATATTAACCAATATTTTTCCTTTGTCTGAAAATGTTCTAACTTTTGTTTGCCAAAATACAAACCTTTACATTGATTGTATCTAATAGAGCTCTTTAAGTGTATAGCTGATTGTCTAGCTAGACATTTTAATAGTGTACTTTTATTATTATTAATGCTATTACTACTAGATCATTGTTGTCCATGTTTCTAATGAATATTTGAGGTGTTTTGGAACCTTCTCTGGTTGAGTAATTAGTGATGATAATAACAATATAGTTTAGCTGTTTAAAATGTAGATTTATAAAAGCTATTATTATAAGAACTGATAGTAGCAGCTTCACTCTATACAGTATATTTCAATCCAAATCCAGCCTGGACTCAGTACCTTGTAAAATGAAAAACATGAATAATGCTGGAGCTGGGCTTCACAGCATCTGAGTGTTCTTGAAATTCATGGATTGAAGGTGCATTAGCATGGTGGAAATGAAACCCAGGAGATTTGGGCTCAACTTCGCAAAGTGCTCTCTGTATGAGATGCATTGAGTACGAATCTGTGAGAGCGGCATATCTGCAGACCCCACAGAGAACCCCTCATTTTTTTTTTTTTTTTTTCTGGAGAGCAGCTCTGTGCTTATTATATACACTGATTAAATCAGAAACCAAATAAAGGTCTTTGTTCCTCCAGGAAGAAACATTTCCTCTATCAGGACAAAATTGGTTCTGTCTCTTAAAGAGTCGCCTGGTTGCTATGGTGATGGTGGTCTTCAAAGTTGCTCACTGTGCTTATGTAAGATTTTTTTAAGGCTGTGGATTTTTTTTCCACCACAGTTTAAATTATTCCTCTTTGTCACATCTTTTAATCGAATGCAAACCCTTTATTAATAATTGTCTCAGACATTCCTGAATTAAGTCCAAAATATACGCGAGAAATTTTTCTGATTTTTAGAATCAGGTTACAAATGTACTTAGATTGTTTAGCTGTGTTAAGTGCACACATCTGAGTTTGCTTTAGTTTTGCCAGTAGAAGAGTCTGATCTGAGACTCTGATCTGAGTTTTCCAGAGTGTCTATTTATTTAAAGACATTTATTGGTTGACAAAAATCCCAGCTTACAACAAAATAACACGCATTCCTAGCCAAATTTGGCGAATAACCTTTAAAATATTTATATTGAAATTACCTTAAAATGAACCAAATATGCCATAAATGAGCCTAGGACGATGCCATCTTTAAATTCCGGAGTAAGAACTGGAACTTTGAGGATGGATTTGGTCTGTCATTAATGTCAACAGTCTGATACACTGACTCAGTACTACAGTTTGCTTCTGATCACCATCACTGAACCCCGCAACATCGTTTATCTGTAATAAATGAACATTTGGTAAAACCCAGATGAGGATGGGTTTCCTCTTGAGTCTGGTTTCTTTCAAGTTTCTTTCTTATGCCATCTCAGGGAATTTTTCCTTGCCACAGTCACCACCAGCTTGCTCATCAGGGACAAACTTACGCACGTAAAGAACATCTTATTCATTTTTATCACTACATTATCTGTGTAAAGCTGCTTTGAGACAATGTTCACTATTAAAAGCGCTATACAAATAAAAATGAATTAAACTAAATCTTTTTCTGGCTAACACTAAGATCAGTTTATAGGATTTCTAGTATGAAATAAAATTAGAGTATGCTTAAGGTGGTGCAGGATCTTGGCAAGCTTCATAGTAACCCAGACGATTGAGGTGTAGGTTATCTTCCAAGATATGAAGCTCAGTCTTTGCTCCACAGTTCAGTTTTTCAGCATTCAAAAATGTGTTTAGAGAGAAAAAACGAAGGTCTCGTCCTCTGCTTCTTTATTTTAGCACGCCGTGTTTTCTCTAATCCCTCTAGGACACTTTTTTTTCAGGCATGGATATTCACATCAGGTCGACTTTGTACATTTCTTTTCCACTGCCCAAGGCAAGCCACTGGCAACACTTCACAGGAAATCAACAATCAGGATGAATTTTCTGCCTAATTATTTGATGTGAGGCAGCGAGGGGACGAACGGGCAAATGTGGCCGACTCTGTTGTGAGAAGGGATGTGTTCACCTCGAACGTTGAGATGTTGTGTTACTTAAGACATTATAATCTTCTGAACATTGACTTCTTTTGAGTGTGTTATACCGATTGAATGGGAAACACGCTTTCCTTAATTTCTTGTTTTTCTGAAATCCCTCCAGCATGCCAAGTCGTGCAGAAAAAAAGGTGCAAAGATAAGCTAGCTAGACCCTGCTTGTTATTGGTGGTATTTTAACAACTGCCTTTGGCCTTGTTAGAAAAATATCAGTAACATATTTGAACTGGGTTTAAGACGGATGGAGGCTGGGATGGAAAAATAAGTGGCATTCCACCAAGGCCTCACATGATCTACTTTGTCCTTGATGTCACTATAATTGCCTTCTGCAAAGCAAATAACATCCCATCCCCTTTAAAACAACTTCCTTAAAATTCCACACTGTCTTTAGAGCAGTGTTTCTTGTTAGGGTGACAGAGGTAAATACATTTTTTGTAAAGAAATTGGAGACACAAGGCTACCAGACAAGTCCCAATGTAATGAAAGTAGGCTTTACACTGTACACAGAAATCAGACATGATTTTTTTTGTTACTGTGATTTGAGATTGATGGTTTCAGAGATAACATTCTAAGGTTATAATGAAAGTGTGAAATGTCTGATTAAAATGTCAGAGTGGGAGCGCTGATATGATGCTCATCTACAATCCAACAATTAGAGGAGGGAACCATTACAGATAGGCTAGCAGTGATAAAGACAAATTAACAAAAATGGTGTGCTGTCAGGTTTAGCAAGGGCTTCTCTGCTGCCCTAAACACTGACAAAATCACTGACTTATATTGGAATATATTTTTGTTTATGAATATGTTTTAAACTATTCCCAATAGTCTATCCTTTTCATTTCATAACATTTCTGTTAGGTCCGCTATTGCAAGAAGAGTGTATTTGTTGAATATCTATCTAATCAAATTTCTCACAAACTGCATCTAAGGCAAACTGCATGAGTTTAACTATTATTGGGTGAAAAATATAAAAATGCACAGGGTAATTTCATGAAGTTAATACTGATGCAGCTGATAGAGATGCTAGAAAGGTGATGCAGCTGTGGCTGCAGTAAAAGGAGACTTGTTCAATTGTGTTAATTGGATTTCTTGCATTAGTAATGCCATTCATTCTCACTGCATGAGATACCTGTCTGTGATGCACCTTATTAATATTATTGGTGGTTTTGCACCATAATGATGGTATTAAGAGGTGAATTGATTCAGGTAGAACACCACTGAAGGCCACTGATTAACACAATATGCTAATCGAGAAAAATCATTTTATCACCTCAAATTTATGAGTTGCTTGATCTAATTTCCCAATCTCACTGATTGATGACATAAACGGTCTTTAAGGAAATATCTACTCCTATATTATAATATTGTAAAACAAGTATTTTGTTATTTGTTTGTTTCCACATTTAGCACAAGAGAACACACTTTATCTCGGATGAGTTGTAAAGGTTTATGTGATAAAGAGGTGATAGAACCAGGCTTAGAATAAATGATGACTAAGCGAGTGTGTGTTCCAGTTAACTGAGCAACATGAAAAATACCCATGGTGTCTCAGGGGAAGAGATGGGTGAGGCACATCAATCAACTCTCTAAAGGCATATTTCTTTTCTCCATTGCTTTTAGAGTGAATCTCCCAAAGCACACAGAGCACCAAAGTGGTGTCATAGTGCACTGTACAAGGTAGGACACTTTTACATTTAGCGTGAGGTTTATGGTAGAGTTAAATTCTGGTTGTTCAAGAGGTGTTGATTAATACTCTATAAAAACCCTGACATTAGTGCAGCTGCTGGTTTCTATCAATGATCTTGTTCTTGTACGTTAATATTTCTACAATAAGAGCATATTCAGAGAGACTTTTATGCAGCATTTATAGATGGAGTCTCCAGTGTCAGAGCTTTGTAACAGTCAGGGTTGAACATATCACTTTTTTTTTACAACTTCAGGACAAAGGATTTTTTTGGCCTCTTTTTGGTTTCTCTGTAACATGACAAGCTGCAATTTTAAATATTATTAATTTGGAACGAGTATTTTTTATTTGCAATGACAAAAGGAATGAACTTTTTTGTGAGAGCTGTATGACATTAAATGTAAGAAGAAATAAATAAATAATGTGATGAAGTGATATACATTGTAATCAGTGGCAAATTACTGTATTAGTAAAGTAATGAAACTTGGAGATCGTTTTAATAAGAAAATATAAAATGTTTGGGTTATGAAAGGATCATACCTGTCTGTCTTTTCATTAAACTTTTAAAGCAGCATGGCCTTGAGTGTTTTATTCCTTATTTGGTGCTGTGTAAGGATAGTTTAGTATTTGCATGTGTATTAATATTAGTTAGAAAAAGGGGTGAAGCTGTGTGGGTCTGTTCAAGCGGTTTAAATCTTTTCTGTGTCAGAAATCTGTGTGAAACTAAAGCGCAAAATGAAGCAATTATAAAGATCCAATATCCAGTATCTAATAATTTTTTTGTAGACAGTACAGAACTAGAAGCTTTTATATTGAAAACTGTATCTGCAAAGTTCATGGTGAGAAATCACAGGTGCAGAACATTTTTGTATGAAACAGAAAACTTTGTCTTGCAACTGTGCAGCATCTTACTTTGCAAAAAAGAACCCTCAGGCATCAATACAAATCTAATGTATCATACATGTGCAAGACCTCTGAAATACACGGCAGGAGGCATGAAGGCATGAGCACAAAACGTTTCGTTGCAAAGCATTTCATCTTTCAAATTATTCTGTTCAATTACTTTTTCACGACAATGCTGTGCGCGCCATACAAATGTAAAAAGTCGAACAAAAAAAAAAAAAGCATCTAGGAAAAATAAAGAGATAGACAGGAAAAGAGAGAAAAAGAAAAGAGAGAGGGCGAGACGGTGAGAGGTGAGAATACTGATGAGTTTGTTTGGAGCCCAGCTGTGTGTTTTCTCTCCACTCTTGAAATCCATTAGAAATCAGCTGAAGGGGGTCAGAGTTCCGCTTCAGCCTCAATAGACGGGCAGCGTGGGGCGATGGCGTCCACCTCCAGCTCATTTTCTCCCCCTCTGAGCCACTGCAAGGCAATCACACACACACACACACACACACACACACACACACACACACATACGCACACACACCCACACACACTTGCACAAGAAGTCAGGATTGCACCACACAGGTGACTTTTCGCTTTTCTTGTGCTGATACTGATACTTGCATGTCTTTATGCTAGCAAGTTGCTCATATTGCTTACAAATTTTGCTAGTGTGGACTGTTTAGTAAATGAGCAAAACTAGTTACAATAATTACCAACAATAAAGTCTTCATAAAGTACATGTTTAATTAGTGATCTATCATATGTGACCGAACATGGTGAAACTATGGTAAAATGTTCTCGTATTTTCTCCCAGTACGTAAATGTGAATTCTTTGCAGGTAGTAACTGAAATTCCTAAACCCTGGACATCTGAGGGATTTGTCAGTTTTCCCACATAATAATGAATTTGCACAGAATTGAAAAAGTGTGTTGATTCAGTTGGGGAAAAAAATTACTCAGTCATGCATGTATGTAGAAATTAAGAATCATTTGCCACTATGTCATTTGTAGTGTGAGCACAGGGTTAAACACACAGGCATGTCATTACATTTACATTTCTGCCATTTTTACGTGTTCACTTATCTGGAGCAACCTACAGAAATGCTTTAAAGTCAAAGTCAAAGTCAGAAGTCAGAAGTGGAAGCTCTTTGGGTTTAATGTTGGCCTTCAGATCAAAAGGTTATGAGTTTAAATCCCATGGTACATGCACTTAAACAAGGCCTTTAACCCTTAGGGCCTGTATGAATAAGATCATTGTAAGCCCTACTGTATAAGGGCATCTACCAAATGCTGTAAATGTTAATCAATAAATTCACCAATCAGGCATAACTATATGACCACCTGCCTGTCAGCAATTTCAGCTACAGGAGCTCGTCTGTTGGATCAGATCACAAGGGATAGCCTTTGCTTCATACGTGCACCAATGAACTTTGGCCGCCATGACCCTGTCACCGGTTCACCACTGTTCCTTCCTTGGGCCACTTTTGATAGATACTGACCAGTTTTGGAGATGCTCTGACTCAGGCATCTAGCCATCAAAATTTGTGAAACACTTTAAGGACAAAATGTTCACTTGCTGCCCACTATATACCACTCACTAACACGTGCCATGAGGAATAGATAATCAGAGTTATTCACTCACCAGTCATAATCTTATGTCATAATGTTATGCCTGATTGGTGTACATCTTTATACTAGTTCACTAGGTTGTGGACTAAGAATAATATCAGTTTAAATTCCTGTTGTGGATGTAAGATATTTTAAAAAATGCACAAAATATAAATGATATTTATATTTATATATAAATATCATTGATATATACCTTGGAAGGATGTGAATCTTTAGATGTCATTTAAAGACTGTCAGAGCTGAAGAGATCTAGAGAAGTTCATTCAACCACTTAGGTGTCAGAAAACAGAAAAGCAACTTGATGCAGATCTTATTTGTACTTTGAGAGATGTGCGGGCAGTTGATTTTTGCTTGAGAATCGAAGAAAGTGTGCATCATTCCATTTTTCATGATCCAAGTTTTTACCCTGATGCAGGAGCTACAGGAGGCCAGCGGAATGTGTGCAATGGGATGGTGCTGGTGTTTTTAGGGGGGTTGATACCAAGTCAAATAGCTGGCATTGTATATATCTTGTTTGGGAAAAATATCTAAAATACAAAAATAGTGTTCTTTAATAAAATAAATGCTGCAATTGTTGACAAACTGCTGCAATATAAAAATGGGGATGTCAGTTTTTCTTTATTCCTTACCTTAGTATTGGTTTGTCCAATCATTAATGGAGTTACATTGGTTTTATTTAGTATACTCTCTGAAAATGTTAAAAAAATTAACTGGAAACTGAATTATAACACCTTACATTATGTGTTCATGTGCTATGGTTTGAACCAATTGGCAAATGTTTTCCAGCAAATGAAATACATTTCAGCTGCATGTAGATTTTAGAATGAGATCATTAAATAGATTTTTAAATATTCAGCTACACCAGAGTCAAATGTATTAGTAAAGAATTAAAAATTCCTGATGGTGCTCTCAGACATTTGCACCTGACTGTAGATGAAAACACCAGGTGTGCGACCGATATGGGAAGCGATGTCTGTTTAGCAGAATCCCAATGAGGCGTTAGCAATGGTGGGTGCTTTAATCTCTTGCAGATTGTGATCCCCCATTGAGCGAAGAGATCGAGGTGCACTGGGGGAGCAGGGGGGGTAAGTGAAACTTGGTTGCCCCCAACTGGGGTGGAAATCAGCAGCAGCATCACTATGTAGAGAGGCATTTAGGGGACATCGCAGACAAAATCGACACACCTGTGTGCAAAACCCAGAGGGCCGAGCAGCTCCTGACAGAACATCAGCTCATGGGTCACAGGAAGTGTCAGCAATGTGACAGGTAGTCGGGGAAAACATGTGCTCCTTTAAAGGCTGGGATGCACAAGGTGAGACTCAACACTTCAGAAAGAGTTGCAAAGTGACTCTGAGTGCTTATGGGTATAAAAACTGCTATTAGTATGCGATGTTGTGTTTGGCCACTTCAGCAGCTATAGCTAAGAGACTCTAGCAGGGAACTTATACATTAACACTGAAACGTTAACTCACAAACTTTTTCTTGGGGTTATTTATCTGGCAGTTTTATGTATTACATATATATTTTTTTACTGCAGTGCAGTAAGTGTGCATTCATTTCCTATAACAGCAGCTCTGACAGTACTTCCAGCTGTACTATAAATATTAATTTGCAATCATACTTTATATAAGCATTTATAAATTTATGGAGTCGTAACCATTAGGCCCTCATTTGCTTTTTGAATGGCCCATTTCAGATATATTCCCCCAGTTGCTGTTATTATAACCTCTAATCTTTTGGGAAAGCTTTTCTCTAGATTTTGGAGAATATCTTTGAATCTGTTTTTATTTACCAACTAGAGCATTGGTGAGTTCATGCATTGATTTTGGCATTTACAGGAGGCTCGACTTTTTTTTACCCCAAAGTTGTTCACTAGGGTTAAGGTCAGGACTCTGGTTAGGACTCTCAAGTTCTGTGACTACAACACACCATGTCTTCATGGAGCTTGTTTTGTAATGGGGCAATGCTGGAACAGGCGTGGGCCTCTCAGCGCCAGTCAGTAAAAACTGTAACACTTCATCTTACAAATATATTCTATACAGTTTTGTTGTAATAATTTGGGTAAGAATTACCAATGTGCATGATGGTCAGGGTGACAATTCCACTCATACCATTTTAAGAGTGTATAATTGTAAATATATGTTTAACTTAATATAATATTAATATAAAGAAGGAGCAAAAATAGCCTGGAGAGGGAATAACTGTTTATAGCTGCTATAACAGGAACTAACATGTTTTACTAACATTAAATGTCATTTAAAAAATGTAAAATAAATTATTTGATAACCTCAACTACAATGAATAGGAACAGTGGATTCTTTTTTGTGTCTGGTTCCTCTCAATGTTGCTTCCTCATACCATCGGAAGGAGTTTTTTCTTGCTACTGTTGCTCATTAAAATTTTACTTATAATAAGAAGGCTTATAAATCTTGGTATAAAACTATTAAACATGGAATAAAAGATGTAGAATACATTTAGAATAAAAAGCATGTTAACATGCTACAGGTAAGAAATTTTTTTTGGGGGGGGACTCAAACGCCACTTTACAATAAAAACATACAGTATAACACATTTAATTCATGATTCTGTGCAGAATAAACAAAGAAAATTAGAGGATTGTGTTTAAGTCTGAACGAGAGCAGTTCATTCTGTGTTAGTGATCATTTCTCTGCGTGCCAGTTTATCGATGGCGGTGCAGCATCAGCAGGTCGGGGAAATCATTTCCTCCTCATTTGCACTCGTTTTAAAGGTGACTTCATCATTAGGGGGCTGAAAAACGGCGTGCCCCTCGGCAGCGAATGATTAGCACTAAATGAATCCCAAAAGGTTCAGCCAGCCAAGCGGCACAAAAAGCAGAGAGAAGTGACAGGGCCGAGACGCCACCAGATATATTTATTTATATATTATTGCTTTAATACGCCATCATTTCCTGCTTCACTGATCTATCACTAAACAACAGCTGCGGTGTCGCGGGAGGAACTAGGAGTGGCGCTGGGGAGGAGAAATAAATAAATAACATTAAGTGTAAAAAAAAAAAAAGAGAGGCTCAGAAGAGGTCACCTGTGATGGCAAGAGAGAGAGATAGAGAGAGAAAGAGATGCATGATGGGAAACTAGGCAGGCATGACTGTTGATTCCATGCTTTCAATGTTAGTAATCTGTAACATGCCCATACAGTGCCATGCATAAGTGTTTACCCCCTCTTATCCTTTGTCGCCTTACAGCAGGGGTGTCAAACTAAGGCCCCTGAGGTGTAATTATATTTGGCCCATGAGATCATATCAAATGTGTATTAGAGCGCATACACCGCTAATACTACAAATCCCAGAATGCTTTGTTAGTGCGTTGGCACGTCAGTCGAGACTGCAGAAAAAAGCGTACTCTGGCAACTTTAAAGCCCAGGAATGCAGATTTAAACTGTTCAGTAATCCGTTTGTGGTTGATGTGGAAAGCACAACAACCAACCTCCGAATAGAGCTGATTGAACTCCAGTGTAGAGACACGCTCAAGTCAATATGGGTGCTGCACAGTTTCCATGTTTCCTCCCGACACACTGCCCCAACTCCATGCCCAAGCTGCTCAAATGCTCTCTATGTTCGGCAGCATATCTATGTGAGAAACTGTTATCTTTGATGAAGATGAACAAAACACCACTCAGGAGTCTCACTGATGAACACCTTCACTCAATCCTGAGGATTTCCTCAGCTCAGAGCCTAAACCCAGACATGATGCACTTGTATCTAAGAAGAGATTCCAGGTATCTGGCTTCATCCAATGTGCATCAGAGTAAATCAGAGTAGCAAACTGAGCTTGAATGAATGTTGTCTTAATGCACTTTTTCTACTTCAAGGCATGGACGGTTAATAGTTAAAAGATTGCCGTTGAAGGGAATTATTATTATTTTTGATTTTGTTGATGGCCTGTGAAAAAATATTTACAAAAAAAAGGAACTCGAAAGTCGACAGATAGAGAGAGACATAATAAGAAACGAATACCACTGATGTGTGTTTTATTTCAAATATAATTTCTAATGTGTTTATAATATTAAGCTTTGGTGGTTCCAGATTCAATGTTTACACAAAACTAAAGTTTGTTTCCATATGAAAAGGTTTAACATTACATATCTGGAGAGAAGGGAAAACATGCACAATTGCAGTCAATTTTTCAATAAATATTGAGTTTGGCCCAACTTCGTCCCAGTTTTTAATTTTGGCTCACTGTGAATTTAAGTTTGACACCCCTGCTTTAAAGTATGGACCCTAACTGCCATTTTATATCATGGATCTTGTGATTGCACAAGTATTTACCCCGTTACACTTTAGATGGGATTTCATGCAACTCAATTCAATTTAATGAATTTTTCTTTGTATAGCACTTTTAACAATAAACATTGTCTCAAGGCAGCTTTACAGATAATGTGGTGATAAAAATTAATAAGATGTTTTTTATAAGTGTAAGTTTGTCCCTGATGACCAATTTGGTGGAGACTGTGGCAAAGAATCCTTAAGAGGAACCAGACTCAAGAGGGAACCCATCCTCATCTTGGTTGCACCGAATGTCGATGTATTACAGACAAACGATGTTGCAGTGTGCACTGATGGTGATCTACGGTGGTTGAGAAGTGCAAAACACATTAACAACTCTGAAAACAAAAAAACAAATGCAGAAACAAAACAAAAACTTCAAAAACAAAACAACAAATCCGAAAACAAATGAACAAATCCGTAAACAAATCAACAAATCCGAAAACACAACGACAAAAGTCAGACAAACCGGAAAAGGTAGGTATAGTTGGTGAATGGAAACTTACAGATCATTCACCTGTATATCTTGAATGACAGGTGTCTCGTCCAATGATCTGTAAGTTTCCATTCACAAACTATACCTACCTTTTCCGGTTTGTCTGAATCATTGCACGAAACACATTAACAAATCCGAAAACACAACGACAATTCAAAGACAACCGGAAAAGGTAGGTATAGTTTGTGAATGGAAACTTACCGATCATTAGACGAGACACCTGTCATTCAAAATATACAGAAAGTACAACAGTATCTTTTTATTTTGTTTTTAATAAGTAATTAACCATATACAAACAACATGGCAATAACAAGTACAATTTACATTACAATACACAGAACAGGTGCATGAAAATACAAATATATACACATGTATTTACAAGAGGAAAAAAATAAAAATAAAAATGATAATAATAATAATAAAATTAAAGTAAAAAAAGTAAAAAAAAAAAAACAGGGCTATGGTTTATTCTGTAAATCATATTTTTCTATAAAGGACAAAACATTCATTGCATTTTTTTTTTTTTTTTTTATCACTTTTGGGGCTTTTGTGAAAGAAATAAACTCATTATAAAATGCAAACAAAACCGTTTGATTCACTTTTAAATATTTCGATTTGTGTATATTAGATGTTTCCATCAGGAGTATTTTATCAACAAGAAAGTCGTCTTTGTTATTGTTCATTACAAGTCCAAAGATAATGTCCTTCACAGTAAAATTTCTTAGATGGTAAACCTTTGTGTAAAGCCAGTTATGGATATCAGACCATAAAGCATCTAAAGTAACAGTCTGTGGCAGGAGAAAGTTGGAACGTTTGTGTAAAAGTGTAGAAACTAATCTTTATGTCGTGATATACTGCAGCATCTCCAACATCACTGCATATGAATGTCCTTCCTCAAAGTAGATGTTTACTTCTGTTATTTTTTATATTTGAAGGTGCACTAATCGAAATAAAAAAGTTTAAAGTAAACAGAGACTTTACACATTAACAAGAAACAAAGTTATAAGATTTCATACTTCCTGTATATTTTGAATGACAGGTGTCTCGTCCAATGATCGGTTAGATTCCATTCACAAACTATACCTACCTTTTCCAGTTGTGGTTTGCATTGTCGTTGTGTTTTTAAATTTGTTAATGTGTTTCGTGCAACAATTCAGACAAACCGGAAAAGGTAGGTATAGTTTGTGAATGGAAAGTTACAGATCATTGAACGAGACACCTGTCATTTAAGATATACAGGTGAACGACAGGTAACTCAGTAAGTTTCCATTCACCAACTATACCTACCTTTTCCGGTTTGTCTGAATTTTGTTGTTGTGTTTTCGGATTTGTTAATGTGTTTTCGGATTTGTTAATGTGTTTTGCACTTCTCGGCCACCGTAGTGATCAGATGCAAACTGTAGTCCTGAGTCAGTGTAGCAGACTGTTGACATTAACTACCATCCAAAGCCATCCTTAACACTCTTGTTCTTACTACGTAATTTCATGGATCCCCAGGGTATTGATGAGAAACCATCCCCAGCTGTACAGAGTGGCCTCCAATCAAAGAGCACACCATCCAGAGGCAGAACAGGATGAAGTGGGCAGATCCAACGAGAGGAGAGGGGAATGAATGTTCTTTGTTAAAAGCGCTATACAAATAAAAATGGAAAAAAAAAAAAAATTAATAAATGAATAAACAGTGGTTCACCTTTGGAGCATATTCAACTTGAACTGAGAGAGACGAAAGAGAGAGAGAAAATGTGGAGTGAAAATTTTAGTCCACTCATTCAAATGAAGGAGCAGTTTAGAGTTACAAATACACTATTTCTGGGAGGTTGAAGGAAACAGAGAACCTAAGATAACCCAGATTGACAGGACGAGAACCCATGCAACTCTATTCAATCAGCACATACATTAGTAACTCAGGAGCTGTAAGAAAGCAACACTACTGCCTCACGTTAAATACGAACGGTGGACTGTAGTGTTACATTTTTATTGATATCAACACTGATCTCCCTCCTCTTCGCATAAGCATTCACTGACATACAGTATTCATAGACAGAGTGAATGCATCCCAGCATGTCTCTGTTTCCAAGAGAAACAACCTCATTAAAGTGGTAAATCCTCGTCTACTCTGGCATTGTTTCCTCTTTCGGGAGAGTTTGAATTCAAACAGCAGTGATTCATCTTCTGGTAATTTCTCAATCTATGTGCAGTAATAAGTTGAAATGGGTTTGAGGCATCGTTAAAGCCTGAAAATAATGAGAAAGGTGAAATGTGTAGGAATGTGAGCAACGCTGTGTTGGCAGTGATTTCGGGAATGCAGGTGAGATTTGGAGAACTGAGAAAACTGAGCCGGCTGCAGAAAAATGAGAGGAAACCTCATCACTGTCTTTCTCACACACTTGAGATGTCTAGATTTTGTTGCAGAGCTTGCATGGTTTACAACATGACAGATTCACTGTGTGTTTGTGTGTGTGTATGTGTGTGTGTGTGTGTGTGAGAGAGAGAGAGAGAGAGAGAGAGAGAGAGAGAGAGAATGAGAGAGTAACACTTTTAGAAGTTATTTAAAAACAGTTCTAAATTATATTTATTTCTAGATTTTATGTGTATGTGATTTATGAACTCTGTTGATTTGGCTGATGGGCTTGTAAATGAATGTATCAGATAATTATATAACATAATTGACATTATATTCCAAGCTTTATTATATGTATTAAATTATAATATTCATGTATTTATATTTTGTGCAGTGACACTTTTTATGAAGAAGAAGAAGGAGGAGGAGAATAAAATAAAATGGATTTGGTTGCTGATGTATTTTTAATATAATCCTTAAAAAATACTTCAAATTAGTTTTTATTGAATTAACTTTTTTATTTCATTTACTCTTATGTTCTTAATATAATGTTGTGATTTGGTCAAAATGTGAAAAAAAAAAAAGGCTGAAAAAATATTTTATTTTTATTGGAACGGTAAAACAGAACCTTTTTGCACAATAAGGCATGATAAGGCTCAGTGGATATCCTGGGCTAATACATCCTGCGATAAAGACGTGAAGTTTCCTGCCGCCTAAACACCAGAACATCATTTAGTGAGTCTGTTTAAGACAGCGGGAAGTTCACTTTCGTTCCGGAGCAGCTGGTAATCGGTGGGTGTCGCCGTCCTGCCGTTGCTCCTCAACACACTCAACAACTGTTAAAGCGCTTTGTTTCCACCTACGTCTGAATAAAAGTGGCAAAATCTGCGTATCCCAGCAGCCTTAACTCTATCAGAAAGACATATGCGGTGGAGGAATGTAAAAAAATCACAGCATAATAAACAATATAAATGCTCTAATTCTCGCCAACCACATTTATCCAGGTGAGAATTTGTTAAATAATTTTGTTGGAATCTAACAAATGATAGTATTTCAATTAAATAAAGAAGAGCATGGCCTTAATATGTGTGTCACAAATCTAAGGACAGAATGATCAAAAATGAATAAAAGTTAGTGATACATTTCTGCATATTATCCTAGCAGTGTCTTCTTTGACTTTACTCCACAGTGTGTTATGTAGAAGTTTAAGTTATTTTAGAAATATCTCCCTGTGGTTTAAACCCCCTGTGGTTCTCACTGCTGGATCCTGTAACCAGACTGAGCAACTTATTATTCACCAGATGTACAGGCTACATGCCACTTTGGCAGCTCCATCCAATGAAATACAATTAAAAAACACATTTAAATACCACTTGACATCTTAAAATGTAAAATTATATAACATATATATTCTTTATTGCTAGATGTTGAACATAAAGAAAAAGGTGCCTTGCGCATTTATGGCATCTGGCAAACAATCTAATCAAGAGCAATGGCTATATGAGTGGTGAGATTTGAACTCATGACCTTTTGAGCAGAAGACCAAAATCAGACAGAGCCAAAGTGTTCAGTATGTAAAGCAAACACAGACAGACAGGGTAATACAAAGAGCAGACAATGAAGTATGTGAAGCAGACGCAGACAGATGCAGTACATAGAGCAGATATAAAAATACAGTTCAGTATGTAGAGCCGTCAGAAGGACATTAGTGTGTAGAGCAGACAGACAGTTCTGTACAGGGGGACAGTTCAGTATGTGCAGCAGCCAGACAGACAGTGTTATATGTAAAGCAGATGGACACAGACTGATAGCACGGTACATAGAGCAGACACAGACGGAAAATGTGACTTGTAGAGCAGACAATAAAGGACAGTGCAGAGCATTGAGCAGTCGGATGGACAGTGCAGTATATAGAGCAGACATAGACAGACAGTGCATTACTTAGAGCAAACAATCAAATATAGCACTGAGTGAGAAAGACACAGTGTATATGTAAATAAAAAGGATACATTAGAATCAAAATTATAAATGTTATTATAAATATAAACACAGATGTATTGAATAGAAGTTTAAGTGATGCTTTAGCTGTAATGTATGGCAAAGTGTAAATCACATGAGCATCTGTTTCTCATTAGTCACAGAGAGCTGGATTATGAGATCAAGAGAGGAGCAGTGTGCCACAGTGAGATGAGACGAGTTTAAACACAATAAAACACAACATTCTCGGCTTAATGGAGACGCTAATTACAGCTATAAAATCACTGGCTTATAATGTGGCAGATAAAAATGGTATCCGCCATAATCAACTCTGCAATATATAATAAATAACTCACTCTATAGAAGCTTTTAGAAGAAAGCATTTGGTTTGATTGAATATAAACAGAGACAAATAAAAACAATTATACATTTATACATGAATTGGGGAAGACATACATTAAATAAAAAATGTATGTATAAATCTGTAAACTGCACATTTATAGATGTGATGCAACTGTTGCCTAAAAAATTATAGCAAAGAGGACAAAAAAATCTAAGCAAAGGGATTCAAGAGTTTGTAGTTTCACTCATGATGTACATGTTTTGATCATGAACAGCAGTGGAAATTCTCTGACAGTAGGTAGAAAGGTCTAGATGAACAAATAGGCATCAAAGTGTCAAGATGTCAGGCAAATGTGGGGATAATTGGATGAAGTATGAAAATGGAAAAACTTTAATGGCACCTCAGATAGCTGCCACAGTGGGTAGCTCACTATTATTTATTACTTTTATTCAGTTAGTGTGCTTTTTTTTAACCAGATTCACCAGTGACAAAGATGAACAGAACTTACTTAATCATGGTTTGCCAGTGTTTGAGGATTCAGATGTTTCCTAGTTGCATGCATCTTAGTTGGAGACACAGCAGCATTCTATTAATTTTTAAAAAATGCAACCAAGGAAATATGCAGTGTGTGTGTGTGTGTGTGTGTGTGTGTGTGTGTGTGTGTGTGTGTGTGTGTGTGTGTGTGTGTGTGTGTGCATCAAAAAGTGACACTGAAAAGTGTGGCTGAATAAAGTCAGGTTTGGGATGCCACTACCAGGTATTCGGCTGGTGACTCTCGGCTTGTTCTTCAAACAATGTGTGAACTTCTCACCTGCACAAATATTGGCTTTTCTATAACATCACTGATCTATGTTTCAGAGGACTCTTTTATCATAATTATGGGAGAATTTAACAAACCAGATTCAGGTGTTTTTGAAACTGCAACCAAAGACCTGGATGAGCTCATAGATACTGTTGCATTATATATCAGCTTTTGTGTGGATATGTGAATACCTACAAGGGCATTTTAAGAATTTTACAATAACAAACAATAAGTTACAGGAGTCTCAGACAGCTACATCAAGCCGAAAAATATACTAAACCTTGTATAATCATACTGTGAACACACTGATACATGAGTGCTAAAAGAAGCTGCTCTCAAGACAGGGACCTCACCAACACAAGGCACCTTACTGCATTAAAGTTATTTCCCTCTTCTACTATTTAGTCATCATTTATGGTCTGTGAAGAGGTGTGCCAGGCATACACTATGATTCAAGTACCTGTCTAAAAGTCTGTGTTAATCAGCTGACACTGGCACTATTTTCTTGGAGATCTTCACCAGATCACTGAAACACTGTGTGATGAACCCTCCTGCTTTAAACATGCCACTATCATTCCAATCCCCTAAAACTCCACGCAGAACTTAATGACTTAATACCATGCCAGATGCTCTTACATATGTGCCCATGAATTGATCACCAGAAGTTAAACTTCTTGAACAACTAATGAGAAAACTCCCATCTGAGACCCTCACCATAAGAACTGATGATCCTCAGGTATGCATTCTATATATTGCGCTTCATTTTGTACACTAATGACTGCACAGTTAAGGACCCCTTTGCAACATCTGTAACTGTGACAAATCTGCATACAGGCCAGAGGTTTAACATCTGGTTGTCTGGTGCAGTCACAAGAATCTTGTTCTGAACATGCACAAAACATTGAAGATGACCAAACTCAATGATGTCTGAGTAACACTGCATCAGCAGTTGCTGTGGTGGATTGAACTTCCTCAGCTTGTGAAGAAAAAACAATCTCTGCTAAACTCACTTCACAATGAAGTTCAGGTTCCTGTGCTTTACCATCTCTAGAACCTGAACTGAGAATCCAATCATTTAATTCATTGTGACGTTAGCTTAACAGAGCTTGTTTTTTTTCTTCACCAGATGAGTAAGCTCAACCCACCACAGCATCTGCTGATGCAGTATTACTGAGCCATCATTGAGTCTGTTTTGTGCACTTCCGTTACTGTCTAGTTTGGTTCAGCTACAAATTCAGATATTAAAAAGCTCAACAGTTCAGACTGCTGAGAAGAATATTGGTGCTACATTGCCAACAATCCATGAGCTATACATCACTAAAGTGAGGAACCAAGCATCAAAAATCATCATGGACCTCAAACACCTTGCCTATCACCTTTTTGATTTACTACCCTCTGGCTGAAGCTATTGAGCACTGAGCAGCAGAACATTAAGTTATTGGAACATTTCTTTCCATCCACCTTACCTCATACACACTGATGTAAATAGTACCACTGTAAACACATCCGTGTGCAATATACATGAACTCTCAGGTGCATTATATAAACACACATTTATTTTTTATTACACCGACTACACTGACACATTTGCTATGTATTGTATACAGACTTGCACATATCTGAATATAAAATTAGTATATTCTGCATATGTCTTTCTGACAGTATCTTGTGTATAAAAATTTCCCCTCATTATTGTTTGTATTCTGTCAACAGAAGCCCCTGTCTCCAAGAGAAATTCTTTGTGTGTGAGCACACATGACTTTAAAAACCCATTTGATGTAAATAATTTTTTTTTTTTGCATTTTATTGCAACTGTTGACCAGTAGCTGATGCTGGATAAAGAAATGTGTAGCCCTGCAATGCTTCCAACTTTGTAGAAACAGGTTTGTTGCACAAAGCATGCTCCATAAAGACAAGCTTGAATGAGTTTGCTGTGGAAGAACTTGAGTGGCCCACACAGAGCCCTGACCTCTACCCCGTAAAACACTTTTAGGATGAACTGGAATACAGATTAAGAGCTAGTAACACAATAATAACACAATGAATGCAAGATGTTTTGCAAAGCCTTCCTAAAAAAACCTCTAAGCTGTCAAGCTATAACGGAGGGACTAACTTAATATGAATTTTTATGCATTTAGAATGTAATGTCAGTCAATGCAATCTCATAAACCCATTTCTTATTTACAGTAGAATATATGAAACATAGTAAATGTTTAAACTAAGAAAATGTATCTATTTTAATGTAATTTTAAATTTGCTGGCCATAACACATCTAAAAGTTGGGACAGGACTATGCTTCCCACTGTGTAGCATCCCCTCTTCTTTTAACATTTGACCATGTACAGAGGAAACCAGTTGCTGGGATTTTGCTAAAGGAATGTTGTCCTATTCATGTTTGATACAGGATTCTATCTACTTATCAGTCCTAGGTCTTTTTTGTCATATTTTTCATTTCATGATGCACCAAATATTTTCAACTGGTAAAAGGTCTAAACTGCAGGCAGGCCAGTTTAGCACCTGGACTTTTCTACTACAAATGGTTAGCCATGCTGTTTCAAATTAAGCATTGTCTTTCCAAGCCTTTCGTGAAAGAATTGCCCACTCCATAGTCATTAATGCATCTCCATAACATCAGAGATGCAGGGTTTGGAATTTGGGCGCTGATGACGTGGCATCCATGGTTCTAAAAATAATTTTAAATTTAAATTTGTCTGACCACAAAACAGTTTTGCCGCTGTCCATTTTTAACTAAACTTTGGCCCAGAATCATGTCCACATATGGCTTTTTCCTTGCTGATAGAGCTGCAACCTGCATTTGTGATTGGCATTGTAAACTGTGTTCACAGACAGTGATTACTAGATGTGTTCCTGAGCCTATGTAGTGATTTTAATTACAGAATCATACTTGTTTTTAATGCAGTGCTGCCTGAGGGGCCAAGGATCACAGGCATTCAATATTGATTTTTTGCACTTGTCTCTTGCAGAGATTACTTCAGTTTCTTGGAATTGTTTCATGCTATTATGCACTGTAGATAATATTCAAGAGTAGATATTTAAAAACTTATAATTAATCATCATTATTCTGAAATTGTTCCATAATTTGTAGAGTTTTTCGCAGATTGGTGATCCTCTGCCTATCTTTGCTTGTGAGAGACTCTGTCTCATACTTTTTATACCTAGTCATTTTACCCACCTGTTTGCCAATTAACCTGATGAGCTGTAAAATGTTCTTTTAGCTGTTTTTTTAGTACCACTTTCTTTACCAGCCTTTTGTTGCCCTTATTTCAACTTCTGTGAGACGTGTTGAAGCAATCAAATTCAAAATATTTTTTTTTTCATTTCATTTTTTACATCTACTTAGTTCAAACATTTTACATGTTCTCTATGTTTATTAGGAATAAAATATTAGTTTGTAATTTTTGCATTCTATGTATATATATATATATATATATATATATATATATATATATATATATATATATATACAGTTACAGTTATTAGTTTTAGGGGGCAAACACTTTTTCACACAGCACCATGTAGTTTTGTATTTTGTTTTCTCTCAGTAATAAAAACCTTCATTTCAAAACTGCATGTTGTGTTCACTTGTGTTATCTTTTACTAATATTTAAAATAATTTGATAATCTGAAACATTAAAGTGTGACAAACATGCAAAAAAAGAAATCAGGCGGGGGCCAACCACTATATATATATATATATATATATATATATATATATATATATATATATATATATATATATATATATATATATATATATATATATATATGTGTGTGTGTGTGTGTGTGTGTGTGTTATTATTATTTTCTTTTTTTGTTGCCAAAGGATCAAAAGTTTAAAAAGACAAAAAGAAATTCTAAGCCTTCACTGCACATATTACACAAAGGTGCCAATATTAATAGATTCAATTCAATTCATTTTTATTTGTATAGCGCTTTTAACAATGAACATTGTCTCAAAGCAGCTTTACACAGATAATGTGGTGATTAAACATAAATAGATAGCACTGTATTCTTTATTGATTGATTCACTGATGGATATATTTATTTATTCTAAGCTAACTGTTTATTAAATTTGCATTGTTCTGCTTACTTATTCAATAAGTCGATAAATATAGATGACTTTAGAGCAACAGGACACTGCGTCTGGACATATACATTTTGCAAATAATAATGGTGCAGCAATTCGATTGTAGCCGTTAGCATTATTATAGCTCTGCAGCACACATACTTTTGCATATACACTTCAGCTCACATTTTGCTACATTTTTTAGCTTGCATCTGTAAAATGACTCGGTTTAAAGAAAACGTTTCCTTATAGTGGGGTCTCCATGGATTAAGCTTTTTTGTCCAGCACATGGCCCAACTTGTAAACTCTATTTTATGGTTTTTTTTTTTTGTTTTAGTTTTTTACTATTTTTAAACAAGTTTTGCAATGTGTCGAAGAGTATTATCCTACTGAAAGAAGCCAGAACAAAAGAACGTAAAAGAAATCAGTCACTTATTTCCATTACTCCATGGTCCAGTACTGATGATCATTTATTGAGTGTAGGAGCTTTCAAGAGTAGACAGGTGTCAGCATGGGTACTCTGAGTGTACTCGAAGCCACACAGCTCTATACACAGACAACTCTGTGATATACTATGACCTTTTATGATCCACAGGTTGATACCTACCACTGTATACAGAAACACTCCACAATGCCTGCTATTTTAGAGATGTTCTGACCCTCTCATCCAACTTTCACAAGCTGGCCCTTGTTAAAGTCACCTACATCTTTATGCTTTTCTTTATTTTTTTTTTATAAACTTTAAAAGCTGGTTGTTCAGTGATGCCTTATATATCCCACCCTTTGCCAGGTGCCATTGAAATAAGATAATCAATGTTATTGCATTTGTCTGTAGTTTTAACATTAAAAATAAAAAAAGAAAATATTTAGTAATCTATTCAGTCAAATTAAATCGTTAAATAGAACAAATGTTACCATGTTCTTTCTTTTTTTCTTTCTTTCTTTCTTTCTTTCTTTCTTTCTTTCTTTCTTTCTTTCTTTCTTTCTTTCTTTCTTTCTTTCTTTCAAAATTGGCCAAGCTGCCATTCTTGGGCCCTTGAGCAAGGCCCTTAATCCTCCGTCCTCCGGGGGCATTGTATTATGGCTGACCCTGTGCTCTGACCCCAGCTTCCTGACATTGCAGGGATATGCAGGGATATTTAGTCAGGGATATTTGACTGAATAGATTACTAAATATTTACTTTATATATATATATATATATATATATATATATATATATATATATATATATATATATATATATATATATACCGTATATACTGTATATAAATATTTTTGTTTACATATTTACGTGTATTATTTTACCCAAAATCCGATTTAATCAACTCATTGATGTCAGCTTTAACTCCTGATTTGGATCTAGCAAAATCTCACCAGTCTGCATTTGTTTAAAAAACTCACCTTCTTGTATTCAAGGTTGCTGATGAACACTATACATTGTCATGAAGAATGATTTTTCAAAAGAGAAAAATCTCAGCTTATAAATGTTACTTTCTCTTGTTGTGAGGCGTTTCAGTATCGATCAACATGTCAGACGTTAAATCTGTTTCCTTTAAGTAATCCGCCTAAATTTTACATGATGAAGGAAGGAAAAAAATTATATGCAGCCCTGTGAATTATTAATTGCTGCTGTGATTTATGGCTCAGCCGAGCACTGTTAGTCTTGGGGACTTAATATTTCAGAACTTATTTGATTTCCGCCATCGTCTGATAAATGCGTCATTAAGATGGCGTTGAATGATTAATAGATAGTGAATATATGTTTCTGTCTCTCCCCTTTTTTTCCTCGTTATGACACAACATGTCCCGTTGAGGCAGCATTTAATCTTACTCCATATGCATATTAATAACAGGACTGATACCTGCATCGGAGGAAAAGTCCGGCTGTGTGTAAAACATCTCGCCTGGTTCTGATTCACTGCTCAGTGACACTTTCCTTCAGAGATACAAGCTGCTTTGATGAATTATTTCAGAGCGGATATCTCACCATTCACTCTGGATCAGTCATTAAAGTCCAGGAAGATGTAACACACCGCAAGACATCACAGACAAGAAAAAGTAGATCAAAGTATGCCGAATAGACAATATCTAAGTACACTAATATAACTATACAAAAATAGGAAGCAACACTATAATTTAAAATTAGATAGCTCTTACTAGGAAAGTAAATAATGCATCCTATATCACAGCGCTGGACTCTGATTGATCGGGGTTTGTTGACTCATTTGCTTGTTAACATATTATACAGTACATCTCATATTAAAAATGCTTATTCAGTTCTACTTCCTTGGTGGATGTTACCCATTACATGATTTTTGTATGTTAATATGCCAACCAGATGCAATGGAACATTTATGGAAGTCTCCAAAGTCAGATGTAAAGACAAATGCTAATATGTGTGTGATGTAATTTGTTTCATAGAAGATTCATCATACATAAGATGAATACATTTATGAAAAAAATGAATTTATTTTACTAATAATTTATAATCATTGACAAAATGCTGTGGTATAAGATGAATTAACCACTTTAATATTACTACTACTACTACTACTACTACTACTACTAATAATAATAATAATAATAAATAAATAAATAAAACCTGGAGGTAAAGATTAAAGACAAGAAGCATGTGTTCAAAAAAAGTGACCTCTCTATTTACTAAAAATACCAAAGAGCAAAGGGTAAATAATTTGGACAGTGATATTATTGAGAGCAATGAATTATTATTATTATTATTATTATTATTATTATTATTATTATAATTTTGTATAAATATGGAGGATTTTTATTTAAATTTCTTTTGCAAGATAAAAAAAAAATAACTGTATTTTTTAATACAGTGACTGTTGTCAAGGTTCTGAGAGAAATCTGTTCAACCAATCTTATTATGTCCATTTTATTCCTCTCTCTCTATCTGTCTCTTTCTCTGTCAACACACACACACACACACACACACACACACACACACACACACACACACACGCACACACACATTCCGACAGCCACACAAACTAAGATAAAATTCAGAGCTTCCAAATGCTCAAACTGCAATTCAAACCAGACTTATTAGAATGTGAAATCCTTTGTCCTCTTTGAAAAATATCTCTATTATTTCATTTTTCAATTTTTCTCCCCTGAAGACAAGAAGTTTCCCGGATGCAAACTTTTATTTTTCTCATATTTACAGTCATATTTCGTGATTCCTTCGAGGCGAGGATCCATTATGAGCTTCATTTTCAATTCTGGAGCTGCCAAATGGAGTAATGTGGCCATTTTCAAGGTCATGTCCGTCGCTTTATCTCTTTATTCTGCCACCCAGATACTGGGCGACAGAAACGCCGAATAACGACAATTTGGCTCCGAGGTTTCAAAAGTTTCACTGGATGCACTGATGCAAAAGTTATTCTCTAACACCCCCCTTCCATTTCCCTCATCAATTCCTCCTTTTTATTTTTTCTTCTTCTTCTTCTTCTCTATCCTCCAAGCGAGCAGAATGATAGATAGCGACGGTGGAGAGGTTTTTTTTTTTATTCCTCAGGGAAACTCTGTTGGGGAGCGAATTTTCTCAGCAGGGCGTCGGTCCATTTCTCCCACAGAGCCCGAGTCTATTACAACTCTGTTACACTAAAACGCTCACCATTTTTATTCCACTCTCATTACCTTACGGGAATCACTAACCCCCCTCCTTTTCTCCCTCTCTCTCTCTCTCTCTCTCTCTCACTCTCTCTCTGTCTGTTTGTACGGAAATGATAATCCTCACTCACCTGAGAGATCAAAGAATAACCTTTAGCCACGTGAGCAAGGATTTATTTTCTCACTTTGAAGCATCAGCGGTATTTTATGGGGAGTTTAGTCACATTGCCGGCACAAAGCATCGTGTCGAGTGTGGATTTTACCAACAAGAAGTGTTCGAACCTTTGGAATATGTGCATTTCTTAATTGTTACAGCTGAGACTCTTGTTTTTTAGTTATGTATTATTCAGAGATTTGACTCTGTCTCAGATTTATATCCTTAGGCTGGGCCACAAGGTCAGGGACTAAGAGTTGGAGTGTGAAAAGAAAGACAAAAGTAATTATTTTAAACAGATTAACAAACTGCATAAAGAGTTTGGTCTTTAGTCTCTTTTTGAAGACAGCAAGATGTTTGAAGACTGACTCGCAGGTCTGATCCTTAATGCAGGTTTTGCTTGTATCCTGAGATTTAGGGTCAAGTCGTGTCGAGGCTAGGAGAGAGAGAGAGAGAGAGAGAGAGAGAGAGAGAGAGAGAGAGAGAAAGGACAGAAAGCAGTGTGATAAGTGCTTTAGGGTTTTACCCTCTGGGAAATTCTTAAAAGTTCCATGTAGAACACAGTGTTCCCTTATCAAGGACTGGTGAAAAAACTCCAATTAGAACCTGCTTTGGAAGCCAAGAATCTTTCATGTATCCAATAAACCCTGGAGGAACCCATTTGTCTGAAAGTGTATGTTTCTACCATGTACATATCTCTAATTTATTCAGGACATCTCTTCTTATCTGTTCATCCTTTTAGTTTATTCATAACCCAGTATGGCTTTAAGAACTCAGGCACACACACACACACACACACACACACACACACACACAACACACACACACTTAGAGGACACAGTGGGAGAGGTTGAGAGTATGTCTCCTGCCATATTGCGGTGAGATAAATGTGCTTTGTTTCGATTACAGTACGACCCTGAAGATAGGAACAGGGGATTATGAAGAGAGGAAACACATACACACACACACAGACACACACACACACACACACACACACACACACACACACACACACACACACACATTTTATCAGCCTTGTACTTTATCTGGACATTTCAGCGCAGCACTGGAACAAAATCCTCCTGCAGAAAGATGACTACTGACTATACACTTTCCTGATACCACACTTTAACACACACAGACACACAATTATTGGTATGTTCAAGATAGGGCATAACCAAGAAGAGGGAACCAAGCTAAAAAAAATATAAATAAGTAGAAATACATGAAATGCCTTGGACAAACCACAATAAGTTTCTAAAAAAATATATTATTAATTCATCATAAAACATTTTTTATAATGCTTGAATAGAGAGACATTAGCAGAACTTAATTTCAACCATATCTCTATTTCATATTTGTTTTATCCTGAAGAACAAGCTTTTGCTGCATTTACAGGACAACAATTTTATTTATAATTGTAATAATATTTACATATACTGTACGGAGGAGGACATAGTGTCCATCATCAGTTTTGTAGAACTTTATTGTGGAGAAATGTGGACAGGCAAGCAGCTGATGGAATTGTAGAGATGCAAGATCTGCCCTTGGGTCTCCTCCGTTCTCTACTGTAGGATCGATACCTGTCAGAGTATGAGAGCATATGAGTGTGTGTGTGTGTGTGTGTGTGTGTGTGTGTGTGTGTGTGTGTGTAAAAGAGAGAGAGAGAGAGAGAGAGAGAGAGAGAGAGCGTGTTTTCCCTCTTGAGTGAAGGCATAAGGGACGTTTCCCCATTACAGAGTCACAGTGAACAGACCGCGAGTCTTATTGATCCATACAGCTAGATTTCACAGAGAGAGAAGAGACGAAGAAACAGAGAAGGTAGGAGACTAAAGAAAAAGAAAAGAAAAAGTGAATAAGAAAAAGAATAGCAGAAAAAAAGAAAATGGTGAGCGACAAATAGAACATGGAGAAAGAAGACAAAAAATAATGAATAATTGACAATAAATGACTGATAGAACAGAAGTTTTGTTCAAGACAAGAAAAATATGGAAATAAAAATACAATTCCTTCAATATGTCTAATGTACAGAGACCACACCTCCCTAACTATATCTAATACAAAGAGACCACACCTCCTTCACTGTATCTGGTGCACAGAGACCACACCTCCTTCAGTATATCTAATACACATAGACCACACCCCCTGAGCAGGTTTTGGTCAGGGAACATAGAAAGTTTCTGAGGTGAGCTTTCGGGGCTGAAGCTTACCAATACTGGGTTTTAATTTCATCTTGCCCCCTCACCCCGCAAGTTCAGGAAGTATGGATGCTGAGACTTCAGCATACGCATGCTAAATTATATCGACAATTGGTTGATACTGGTTTAATCAGAGCAGCTGGCACTTCGGCATTGAAATGTCATTCTTGCCCACATGAAGGAGCTTTGGTTAAGGCTGAATGCCAAAAAGAGTGTGCTTTCTCCATTATTGAAAATTACCTATCTAGGCATAGTATGGGATTCGACCATTATGTGGGCACAGTTGTCTTCCGCTAGTGTCGAATCCATTCTTATGACTGTCAAGACATTAAGATAAGGCCAGTCATTCACTGTGAAACAGTTTTAAAAACTTCTTGGTCTGAAGGGTGGTAGCCCTCCAAGTTTTCACTTGGCTTTCTGCACATTTGACCCCTCCAGTGGTGGCTCAGAGGTTCTCTCAGAGGGGCAATCCATTCTGTACGATCAAGGTCACAGGGTGAGCCCTCATCTTTTGATGTGTGGAGAGATCCTGGGTTTCTGTTTCAAGGCGCCGTGCTGGGAGTTCCTAGTTGGCGCATAATGCTTATAACAGATGCGTCCCTCATGGGCTGGGGAGCGAACGCTTTGCACAAGGTCTCTGGGAAAGGCCCCAACAGACATGGCATACCATTTGCCTAGCAACGCTGGCCGTGTTTCAAGCATTAAAGCATTCCTTTCCAGACCTCAAGGGCCACCATGTGTTGATCCATACGGGCAACACATTGGTGGTTTCTTACATCAATCACCAGGGGGATCTGCGATTTTACCTCCTGTACGAGCTGGCACATCAGATCCTATTGTGGGCCCAGGGGAAGCTGCTCTCCTTAAGGGCAGGGTATATCTCACTCTCAAGACAAGGGCAGAGGCCTGGGGAATAGCGTCTCCACAATGAAGAGGTGGTGCAAATTTGGGGGAGATCTTACAGAGCACAGGTGGACCTGTTTGCGATTTGAGACATTGTACTGTTCCTCTGATTCTTCATTTTACCCCAGCCCCTCTAGTGCTAGATGCGTTGGTATGCCTTTCCCCCTGTCATGCTGCTCCTTCTGGAGTTCTGGAGAGAGATTGTTGAGACAGAGTCTGTCTCCTTCTGGTGGCCACATGGTGATCACCTGGTAGACCTTCTCGAACACCCTCCATGGTAATTTCCTCTCAGAAGTGACTTTCTCTCTTAGGCAGAGTGCACAGTGTCACTACCACGCAGAGCTGTGTATAAAAAAAATATTTGTTTATAATTGAATTTAGACTTATATGGCTTGAGTTTGAATAATTTTCTGAGAAGATCCACACATATGAGACATGTCAGTCTGATTGGAACCATTACATCAGATTAACAAGATCGGTCCTTTTACACACACACACACACACACACACACACACACACACACACACACACACACACACACACATCTGAGCATTCACAGTCTTTTATAGCAGTGTGTGTGTGTGTGTGTGTGTGTGTGTGTGTGTGCGAGAGAGTGCTCAGCCAAATATCACACATGCTATTGTTTACAGCCAGTACTGGAGAGAGATATTTGAACGCGATAAAACTTTAATTAAAAAAAAGGACAATAGGAGAAGCAAATCCCTGGTTGGCTGCAGGATGGCCCAGATGTAATTGTGTGTGTGTGTGTGTGTGTGTGTGTGTGTGTGTGTGTGTGTGTGTTTGAATGTGAAAAGGCAGAAGGACTGAGTAGAAAATGTGCCTTGGCTCTACAAGGTTAATCTCATAGTTGTGTGTCACTCTAATGAAGCCCCCACAGACACACACTTAATAAGAGTTAAGAGTAAATTAACCTTCAGGACTTTCGCACGCTGCTCTTTTAAAGCTCTTTATGCATCCGTTATCCCTCACACACACAGACACACACATACACATGCTTTAACCAAGGACGGTTCTCTATTTAGCTAGGGGAGGTCAAAACAAAAGCGTCCCGTGTGTGTGCGTGTGTGTTTTCCTTTTTTCTCCCACCCGATTGTAATCAGTCACTGCTGTGTTTTCATTAATGCGCTTATCTGCATTGACAAATTTATGCTCGATGCTGAGGTCTTTATGTTTTATTCATGGTAGATATGAACCCATCATATCATCGAGATGAAATGACACAGCTCATGAGAACAGACCTGCAAATGTTCACACACTCTGTATGGAGCCATTTTCTGAGATCACAGTGCACTGCTCCGAGTACTTTTTCCCACAATTAAAAAGGCAGCTTGATACGTAAATTAGGAATGATTGACAAGTGCTTATCTGTCTTAATCTCTCTGAAATAAATATATCCCTGGTAGCCTTATTTCTTTCCTGTTTCACACATTTCTAATCTCTTAGTAAAATAAAATATTATTAGTTGTATTGGGACAGAAGCAAAATATTAGATTTGTATCGATGTGTCAAATCATACACTTTACAAGTATTGTTAGTAATAATGTAATGTTTAGAAATTGACAAAAGAAATAATAAAAAAAAAAAAATAAAGTACCCCTTTTAGTTATGCTGCCATAGCTGATCTTGCTGGAGTCTCTACTTGCACCCTGGTCACACTGTACAGTGTCTTTAACATTTGTGTAACAATAATTATAGTTAATATTAGTCTACTACAATAACTTAGGACCACCGTTCTACATTTTAATGTGCCATTACAGAACAGTACACTCAACAATAATAGAACTGTAATGAATTCACATTCTTTACAGAGCAAAGCTGCTTTCGGACAATGTTTATTGTTAAAATCGCTATACAAACAAAACCGAAACTGAATTAAAGCATCACAGCTCAACAAATAAACCTGATAAACTGGAAAACCATGTATATATACACAAGTATTAGCTCTAGATTAATTCCAATATGGGCATATTCGCTTAATAAATCTATACCACTGACTCTACTCTTTACCATTTGAGGCTCAATAAAGTTACAGATTTGAGGCTAATACAGTTAGCTGACTAGTTTGTTGCTAGCAAAACGATAATCAGGGATAAATGTGGGTGTTTTTTTCTATTGTACATGCTGAAATGCACAGAGATAAGCGATATAGTTTATCTACATTCATAAATCATTACGTTACATCCTGGTTATAAGATTTCTGACACAAATAACTCTAAATACAGACAAAAGGACACCACAGCGATAAAACCAGTTGCAGCAGAAAATCACAACACAAGAGAGAGAAAAATTGTGCCTGTTAAAAATATTCTACTGTATAATTTCGAAGGAAATACTGTATGACTATAAATAGATTTAAAAAAAGGATCAAAATACAAGTTGTCGTGGTATTGAGGGAGTAAAACAGGGACATTCTGCTATGTTATACTGAAACGAAACACACCACAATGCTGACATATTAGAATGATGTCATTAGAGCGAGAAAGAGGTTGACGTTGCGATGTGGAACCTTGTCCCTGTTTTAGCATCATCACTAAACGAAATTACAGATGAAGATGTTGTGACACACAGGGACTATGCTCTTCTTTAGTCACACTGAATATTTTATGAATATCTCAGAATATGAGGTTGAGCTATTTATGTAAACAGGATATGAGAGCATGTTGGATGTAACCTTAGCAATCCTATGACAAGATTGAAGACACAAACACACACAGATACAGGTATTTACTAAGTGTGTTAAAAATTATCTGCACATCACTACTTTTCTCTCTCTCTCTCTCTCACACACACACACACACACACACACACACACACACACACACACAGAAATAGAAGTGGGTAAACATTTACACCAGCTCGTCTCTCGGAGTTCCTCAGTCTCAGTTCTTGTAATTAGTGCTGTTTGTGATTTTCTGCTCTTGAGCGAGATGAAACAGGACGAGCGTACTTCAGTTTCCATAGACACAGGCTTTTCATGGCATGTTCATGTTATTCAAAACATCAATTTAACATACAGGAGCAAACAGTCAAGGGCAGCTTTTAAAGCCCCACTGTGATTACTAAGTCTGTGATACTCTACAGGTGATCTGTCCCTAATATATGATCAGTAAAAAGATTCAAAAAGCACAGTACTCTGTAAGTCATATACAGGTTTTATCCAGACATATGATTGCTGAGTAATACCACTTGCTGATGTTTAAAGCTTGAGAAATTATTATACAGTGTGAAGATTCACATGTACAGTGAAGTTTATAATGTAAGCAAAGTTTAAAGATGTATTTAAAGATGTATATCTATCTATTTATCGATCTATCTATCGATCTATCTATCGATCTATCTATCTATCTATCTATCTATCTATCTATCTATCTATCTATCTATCTATCTATCTATCTATCTATCTATCTATCTATTTATCTAGGTCTGTGTATTAATAGTTTCTTTGATTATGTAGAATTTGTCAGCAGTGTGTCATTTAACTCTTCTGTGTTTGAATCTCTATGAGGAAATTGGGCTCTTCAGGGGTTTTGGTACTGTTGATAGAATGGATATTATTGAAGAGAGCCAGTATTAGAATGTTGCATAACGTATAAAAATAAACACTGTGTATGTGTTTGTGTGTGTGGGTGTGTGTGTGTGTTTCTGAAACACAGCACCTGTTTTTTTTATCCTAAATGGAGAGACGGTGGGATGAAAGTGTTGATCTGGTAAAAAGGTTGCACTCGTCCATCAGGACCATTTCGGTTACACCATCAGCACACACACACACACACACACACACACACACACACACACACACACACACACACACACACACACACATGTTCAGAGTGTATAAAGTGTGTATAAAAGGCCTTGGGGTCATTGAGGTCTTACAGGAACCTGTATATTCACTCCTGTGCATCATCATGCTAATGTTCACATACAGTATTCCACCTCACAAACCTCTTTTCTCTCCCGTTCTCTTACTCAATTCCCTTTCATTCTCTTTTTCCCTCACGCTCGCTCTCATCTCTATAGCACATTCTGTTCATCCTCAGTCTTTCTATTTTTTGTTTTCTCTCTCACTCTTTCTCTCTGTCACTTTAATCCTTCATCCATCCATCCATTGATGTATTATTCTTACATCCTTTCATACAGCTAGCCGTGCATTCATACAACGATGTTTCTTTCTCCATCTGTCCATCCTTGCATCTGGATATCCATGCATTCATTGTCTGTATCAGTAATCTTGCTAATCAATAGTAAAAGAGAAATGGGTTTGGGTTAACCCCTTATCCAGGTTTAATCGATCCATCCACCAATCTGTCTGTCCTTTTGTCCATCTTATCTATTCATTTTCATCATATTATCATATTCCATCCCTTTTTTTTTCTCTAATTTATTCGCTGTATCACCACTGTACAATATTCTTGCTGCTTTCTCTCTGGTTGCATCTGTGCAAATTATATCCAGCAGTTTAACACACACACACACACACACACACACACACACACACACACACACACACACACACACACACTCCTCCTCTTATAGCTATGACCCCATGTGTCTCTCTAATAGAGAATCTGGCCCAGGTCCACCTCTGTGAGGCCGTGTCCTGATCAGAGGCTGCACACTTCCCCTGCGCCCTCACACACAACACCACTGACACTAATTATCACTCACAAGTGCAGCTGATAAAAGCTTTTCTCTTCTGCAGGGACATCGCTCTGTGTGTGTGTGTGTGTTTGTGTGTGTGTGTGTGTGTGCGCTCCCCTCAATGCAACAAGGTAAAATTTTTAAACTCTTGATTCTGATCAATATTTATTCACCTCACAGTGCTGTTGAATTCTGGATTGTAAGTGGTCAGAATCTGTTGATTCATTTTCAGTAACAGCAGCTCTGACATTTCATACAGACACTCTACTAATAAAAATATGTTTTGAAATCAAATAATGTGATAAAGTTTTCTTGAAGTGGCAGGAGGTTTCTGTAGCATTTTTGGAAGGAGTCTCCTGTGTCAGCTGTGTTTTACAAAGTTTTACCAAGAACTTGTGAAGTCAAGTTCCCTTTCGGTAACTCAAGCAGTGTCACAGCGCTTTGTGAATGCTTCCACGTTACCCACGCTCTGAATGTTGTGTGAAATCTGGCCAATGGCAAAGTCTGACATCACTGGCAGGATGACCATGACCAGGAAGCTACAAAATGTGGTGACGACGCTATCTTCTATTTGTTTAGGCTAGCGCTTTGTGTGTAAATCTGTGCAGGCATGAGTTTTAAAAGCAAGCAGAATTTCCTCCTTCCCTCTGCTTCAATTTGGGAGGGGGTGGGGGTATACACAGCAGATGTCATTTGCTTAGAAGAGGAGCATGTTCAGTCGGCTCACGAGGGAGTTGACTGCTCGCATTGTAGCTGTATGGCTATGTGCACTCTCCGCTTGTGGCTAAGGCCGGATGTCTTGGGGTTCGCAAGCGGATCTGACAAAAAGCATGGAGATGGGTGCCTCACCTGCCGGGTCTAGCACTCGCTTCCTGGGGAAAGCACGCCCTTTGACAGTTTCTTCCCCAAGCACGAGCAGCGCGGCGCTCTACATTTCTTCTTTCGAGGACGGAGAGATTATGGAATCTAGCGAGCCCACGGACTCCCCCCAGCCTGTGCTGTATGAGGAGTTCTTGGAGGTAGTGATGCAGGCCATGTCCAAGCTCGAGCGTTTAGACGTAGCTCGACTTTCTGAAAGGGATCGTCTCTAGGCTATGTATGTAACCTTAGTTCCCTGAGACCAACCCCGGTTGTGTCAACTGCGAACTTAATGATGTGGTTTATGTTTGTATGATTGTGCATTGCTAAACAGTTGTGAGTCAGCAGATTGAAAAGCAGTGGACTGAAGACACAGCCCTGTGGGGCCCCAGTGCTTACTGCGGTGGTGCTGGAGATGCTTTTCCCAATGCAGAATGACTAAGGTCTCCCAGTCAGGAAGTCCAATATCCAGTTACAGAGTGAGATGTTCAGGTCCAGTAGGCTCAGCTTCTCAATCAGGCGCTGAAGGATGATTGTGTTAAATGCTGAACTGAAGTCTATTTACAGCATTCATACGTATGTGTCCTTATTGTTCAGGTGGGTGAGAGTCAGATGGAGGGTTGTGGCGATGACATTGTCCATAAAATGGTTTGGACAATACACAAACTGCATGGGGTCCAGTTATGGTAGTAGCTGGGTCTTGATGTGCCTCATGATGAACCTTTTAAAGCACTTCATTACATTGGGTGTGAGTGCGAAGGTCCAATATTTATTGAGGCGGGAGACTGTAGACTTCTTCAGACGGGGATGGCGGTCGTTGTCTCGAGGCATTTAGAAACAGTGGTGCTGCTCAAGGAGGTGTTGAAGATGTGAGTGAATACATCCGGTAGATGTACTTTACATTTTCTGGGCACTGTAAGACAGGTATGTTGTCTGATACAGCAGGCTTCCATAGGTTATCTCTGCATATAATTTTTCTCACTTCAGCTGTGGTTAAACAGAGCACCTTGTTGTAGGGGTTAAGGTTGGAAGGGGTCTCAAGGAGAGGTGGTCTTTTTTGCCATTACATTGTTTTTGCACCTCAAACTGTGTGAATAAGTTGTTCAGCACATCTGGGAGGGAGGCATTTAGGCAAGTGAAGTTGGCAAGACAAAATTCTTTTATTAACTTCAAATTTGTTTGAATTTGAAAAAAGAGAGTGGTGAGGGAACAATTGATGATAGCTGCTATAATATACAGTGAATGTAGATAGCAAGCAACATCTTTTGGTGCTGATTTATGAAAATAATCAACTTTAGGTAGGAATCAGAAACTTCACTTCTTCACACCAGGTTGTCACATTATTTGATTGAAAGAGAATGACAGGGAGATTTGTATTCCTTACATTACGAGGATTCCATAAGAACAAAGGTCAGGACAGATCAAGCTTATATCTTAGGATTTATCATACGGATTGAAGTGCTTTGCGACGTTAGCACATTTCTGAAAATAAAAGCGCCCGTCAGGCACTGGGTTTTATTTACCGATCATCTGTTTGAGCCAAGAAAGATAATGAGTCATTTTAGAGGCGATGGATGCTGGCAGTGCTAAATGTTGATACTGAAACCCGTTTGACAGTGTGTGTGTGTGTGTGTGTGTGTGTGTGTGTGTGTGTGTGTGTGTGTGTGTGTGTGTGTAAGAATCTGCTATTGGGAATTTCCGTTGCTCCATCTGCAGTCTCACTCTTAATATTATTATATATAATATATAAGATAATATCTATGTTGTATTTAAATAATTAAAGCACTAACACAGTTAATTTACAATAATGACACTAATGACTACAGGTTATGCAGCAGGAAGACTTTAAATGATATAACATCTCATTTTAATCTCGGATGTGATTTATCTCCACATTAAACCTCGTCCTTACTCTAAAGTTTTTGCCATATGGAAGATAATAAATGCATAATTTATTCTGTAATTATATATATATATATATATATATATATATATATATATATATATATATATATATATATATATATATATATATATATATATATATATATATATATATATAATGCATAATTTATTCTGTAATATATATATATATATATATATATATATATATATATATATATATATATATATATATATATATATATATATATATATATAAAAATGTATATTATAGATTTAAAAATTAAAAAGGCATCATATTATAATACTGGGCTGAAATGTTTTCTTTGTTGTGTACTACACTTTGTGTTGCTGGACTATATCTCTTCACGTCAGTGTTTGGACAGGATTTATAAATGTTTACAGGATACAGGACACACTGCACAAATATTTCATAGACCCACTAGGAATCCCATTTAGGATAAAAAAATCTAGTGAATAAAAAGCCTAACAAATACACTATATGGACAAAAGTTTTGGGAAGCCTTTTTTTCCAGTCATATGTGGTTCATATGTGGTGGATATTATGAAGTTGGAATCACACAATAATACAGGATGTTTGTGGATGTTGTAGCATAAAATCTTGTCTTTACTTAAACTAGGAGACCCAAACCTGTTCCAGTATTGCAATGCCCGGTGCATAAAGTGATTGGATATGGTTTACATGGGTTGGAGTGGAAAATCTTAAGTGGTCTTTTATAGAGCTATGACCTCAACCCTACTAAACACCTTTGGGATAAATTGGAATGCTGACGGCACCCCAAGTCTCCCCACCGTACATCAGTACCTGACTTTACTAACACTATTATGGATGAATTAACATAGATCTCCACAAGTATACTCCAAAATATAGTGGAACATCCAGGAAGCGATAGAAACACATGCCGTAGAGACAGTGCTAGCTAGCTTCTGTTTGTTTAGGAATCTCTCAGAATAAAAATGGAAAGGCAATATAAAGGCAAGCAGGCTTTCAGGCTGTGTGTTCCTTCTTGCCCCCTCTTTATCAGAGCAATGCCATGAATATGGTCATTTAAGAAATTTCAGGAGGCCAAGAAACAGTCAGCGGCGTTCCAGCGGTTTCTCCCTCGCCGCTCTCATGGGGTTGCTCAGCAGGTGCAGGCTGAGGCCCAAGGTGCTGATGGATCTGAGGACCGTCATCTTCAATAGAAGTGCTTTGGCCAAAAGATCCTGACAGCCATCAGCTTTATGGAGTCTCCACCACCGGGGCGCCCACAGGGAATTGTCTTTTTAATTCTGACAGTGCTTCAGGTCACAGCCATCTCCAGCGTGTACCTCTCTCAGCCTCTGCCCAAGAATTTAGTGGATGGGGGGCTCACCACCCCTCAGAAGGCCCCTAGAGCTGTGCCAGGGCATAGCCTCAGCTCTGGGCACATCAGAGGTCAGTTTCAAGAGATTGATTTCCTTAAGAGACTATCTGGCAGCCTGGAAACGACTGCCGGACGTGTCTCAGTGGGTTCTGTTCACTGTAGAGAGCGGCTATACAATTCAGTTCGGGTTTCGTCCGCCTCGGTTAATGGGGTGTGCCCCATTCTGGTGGGGCCCGAACAGGCTCTCTGGCACATAAACTGCCTGGAGATGCTGCCTTCTAGCATTGACAACAAATCTCCTACATCAAACACCGGGGGGGGGTGTCTGTGCTCTTGCCTCTTTTACATCTGGCCCAACAGATTCACCTGTCTGCCAAAGGGAAGCTGATCTCACTGAGACCACTATACATCCCATGGCAGTTAAATTAAAGAGCAGACACCCTTTCAAGGCAAGAAGATTTTAGAGACCTCAAGTAAACCTGTTTGCAACTCAAGAGACATTACACTGTCCCCTCTGAATCTCATTTGCTCACTCAGCTCCTCCTGGGCTGGATGCCATTGCACAGCTGTGGCCTCTAAAGGGGCATAGCTCTTAGCCACTTCTTTCTCGGGCAAGGTCATTCAGACCATTCTCTAATCCAGAGCTCCCTCCAAAAGGAGGTAGTATGCCGCAAAGTGGCCCCTATTCACTACATGGTGTTTAAGTCACCAGTTAGATGCAGTTAACTGTCTGGTTGACACAGTGCTGAAATTTCTTCAATAACAGTTCACCAAAGGGTTGTCTTCTTGCACCCTAAAGGTTTACGTGTCTGTGAGGAAGCTTAACCGGTTGTGTCTGGTGCAAACACCGGACAGGTACGTCAAAAGAACTGCTGTGTGGAGAAAACTCGACCAGCTGTTTGTTTGCTACGGTCCGGATAAAAGCAGTTTTCTGCCAATGAGCAGACTCTCAGTAGGTGGATTGTGGATGCTATCCACTCCTCTTATGAGTCCTCTGGTCTCCCCGCTCCTTTCGGGGTCAGATCGCATTTCACTCGGAGTGTGGCGGCCTCTAAGGCATTGTCCTCTGGGTTATCTCTCCAAGACTTTTGCAACGCTGTGGGATGGTTCACCCGCTTACCTTCATCAGGTTCTACAGCCTAGACCTTAGTGCCACTCCTGGCCCTCTGTCCCGCGACCTAGCTGTGCCCATCCACACTAGGCAGGAATTCATCAGTCTGGCGATATTGGACACTTTTATAGCTCCCTGGTTGGGACGTCACCCCACCAGTGACCTCGCGTTTTTCCATTGGTCTGATTACACACGTGATTCAGAGCACGAAAACGCGGAAGAATTCCCAAAGTGTTGCTGATGCAGTGTTTCGTTCCCTTACAGAACCAGGGTTACAAACATAACCTAGAGACATTCTCAGGCTACATTGCATAATGAAAAAAATAATTGTTTATTCCAAATATCATTTATAATAAATTCTTCAGATTTTTTTTTTCAAATCTCTTAAGTATTTTTGGCTGCTTTAAAAACCCACTTAGCCACTTATGCTCTCATGGTATAGAGTCTTCTGAGCTTATGTGCTGTTGAGATAGACAAAATAAAATTCAATTATCAGTTTTATTAGCTAAAAGGCTAAAAACATCACCATAACCCTGACTAGAATAAAGTGCGTACTAAAATGAATGGATGAGCATGACACATTAAATCTCTCCATTATGTTGCTAATTTGATTCTTTTTTTTACCATACAAAAACAAGCACTTTTTTTTGTATTGGATTTTATTGTTTTCTCTATGGTCACTATTTTTGTATGTAAGATTCTCTTCACTTGAACTAGGTGACCCTAACCTTTTTCAATGCCCCAACACCTTTGGAATTAATTGCATTGCTGGAGACACACCAGGCCTCCTGCATCAGTACCTGACTTTACCTACACCTTTGTGGCTGAATAAGCATAAATCTCTTTAAACACACTTTAAAATCTAGTGGACCATCTTCCCAGAAGAGATTAGGTTATTTTAACAGCAAATAGGGACAAAATGAGAAATGAGATGTTCAAAAAACACATATGAATCTTATAGTCAGGTGTCCACACACTTTCTTATTCCCAATAATGTATGTTAAATAATAGTGATTTTTTTTTTAACATTTTACATTGTGTAAGCATAACTAAATTAATATAAGAAATTCAAGCCTATTTCTTATATTTATTTAGCAATGCTTCCGCAGGGTGGAATAGTAAAAACTAAAAATAATTTCAAACAAAAAGCTATTGTCATCTGAATGTGATTTTAATTGAGTTCAAATGTTCAATATATTCAGATTTCACTATTTTCTGATAGCATTATTATTATTATTATTATTATTATTATTATTATTATTATTATTATTATTATTATTATTAATATTATTTGTTCTGATTTCTAGCTATTTAATTTGCTAGATTTTTTTGATCTCTCTATCAATACTTCATTGCGTTAAGGAATAAAGATTTTAATTATAATCGACGGCCATTCAGAATTTGTGCTTTTATTTTTCTAAATTGAGCAACTTAGCTGTGGAATGTAATAGATTTTAAATGTTAAGTAGGCCTTAGTGACTATTTCTATCCTCATTTTCAGTGAATGAATAGCTACAAGTGTTAATAAACAACAGAAATTCAATCAGCACACACTGACCATGCCATGGTTTATATCCTGCTGTTAATGACGCCACTCCTGAGCACCTGTCTCTTATCCACCAATGCTGCTGTTTTACTTGATTACTTAGTGTAGGAAAACAAATCACTGGTAGACCAGTTTCCTTTATTGTGCCTAATTGTGAAGAAATATGAACAACAATGTGCCAAATTACTCGGCCTAATTAGGGAAAGGAGAATGGGGTAATCTATTTAGTCTTTATAAGGCTTCATTCAGAGGGAAAAGTGGAGAAAAAAATATTACCCAGAAAATTCAATCTGAGTTTAAATCACCAGCTCTAGCAGGAAAAAGTATTTTTGATTTATTTATTTTGTCCAGTGTTCCAGGGAAGCAAAGATGAATGAAAGTTTTTTAATTAGCGATTTGTCCCTTCTGTCCAATGAACAGTTCTGTAGACCAATAAATATTAAAAAACCTTCAAATTTTCTGATTTAAGGCACTTTTGTGATTAAATATATTGACAGCTAATAAAATGTTAATATATGAACCCTTAAAATCTCCATTGTAATTGGTAGATATAAAATGTGGTTAAAATTTTAACACAGTACTAAGTTATGTTTTAATTTCCATTTTTCAGTTGTTGCTGTATTATGTTATTGTTATGTTATGATATATAATGTTTAATCATGAACAATATTGTTTCTTGCTGATTTTATTTTATTTTTTATGAATTCCCAACATTTAAATGCAATTCTGTAAAATATAGCATTAGGCATTTGGTTACTTTACAGTAAAACACTTGAACTCTGGATTCTGAGAATCCATTCTCAGAAAACTATGATGAGGCATAAAACATAGTAAAAGTGCATTTTTTCTGATAAGATCAGAAAAAAGAGTACACGAGATTTTCTGTAAGGAGATGTTTATTTAACATTTATGAAAGGAGCCTCTAGTTTTAGCATCAGAAATAAATATGTATGGTAGATAAACTTTGTAGAAACATGGTGTGGGTACTAACAACCTGGAAAAGTGATCAAATATTCATGATGGTGTACCTGAGCTCGAAAGAACTCTGGACAGTCCTGCTTGCCATTAATGATGAGTGTCATCTCTGTAAATGAGAGTGATTGATGAACCAGATTAGATCAGATGGAGTCTGATAATGAGATTTGTTATGAGGATAGACAATGTACCAGGGCCTAATTTGTGTGTAGGTCAATTAAATATGACAGACATCAAGTAAACGTGGAATTACACTTGGCTTGTTTATGTTGTTTATAGTGATGCTGGAACCACCATTTGTTTTACAATGTATAGCTTTAGCACAAGAAATAATATGCTATGAATTCAAACATTTTATTAGTTATGTTGAAATATGAGAAGTCAAATAATGTTATTATGTATATGTCTGAAGATGTTGAATAATAATTAAAGTATCTTAATGGATTTTAGGTCAGATAGACAATTACGTTTCATTTGTAAGAAGCCCCAATTTTAGTCTTTGTAATTCCGAAAAAAAAAATTAAAGAATGGATGATATATATATATATATATATATATATATATATATATATATATATATATATATATATATATATATGCTAACATTTATTATTAAAATATATATTATCAGTGTAACAGTACGCTAAATTCACGGTTTGGTACATACCTCGGTTTTTAGTCATGGTTCGGTACAAGTTCGGTAAAGTTAGAGGGAAGAAATGCAAAACATAAAATTGCTTGTTGTTTTTTATGAACACATTTTAATATGATTACCATTTCTAAACATCGAGTTTACTTTTTTTAAATAATTGTAAATAAAATGGCTGTTTGAATAATTAATATATAAAATAATATTTTATAAAAAAATCTAATAGCATTAACAAATTAATGCAACACACTTTTTTATTATATTCATTCAATTTATTTCAATTGCCACAAATTAAATTGATTTAACTAATTTAAATAAATGGAATATGAAAGTTTACATTTGTTAGACTCTATTTGGGTAATACAGATGTATGTGTGTGCTTTACATTTAATATGTAATATTACATTTTCAAAAAATATGATCTACTTAACTGTTCCACTTATTTCACTATACTTTAACAAATATCTTAATTCCTTTCATTCTTCATTCATTCACTCCCTTAATATTGTCAGAATTGTCAGGATTTTCTCTTTTTAAAAGAAATTCTTTAAGCTAGTCATAAAACGCTAAAGAATCCATATCGCTATGGAATCTTTACGGAATTCTTTATGGATTGAGTTGCCACAGTCACATTGCACTAAATCTAGTTTCTTTTATATACTCCTGGCATTATTGTGTATGTTTTGAAGTTTAATAATAATAATAAAAACTCAATTAGGCAGAGTCTAAACAAAATTGTGGTCCGCTATTTAATATGAACTCAGATGTTAACTACTGTATGTTTGATGAAAAGTTTCGGTTCAAATACGTATATATATATATATATATATATATATATATATATATATATATATATATATATATATATATATATATATATATATATATACAGTACAGACCAAAAGTTTGGACACACCTTCTCATTCAAAGAGTTTTCTTTATTTTCATGACTATGAAAATTGTAGATTCACACTGAAGGCAAAACTATGAATTAACACATCTGGAATTATATATGGAATTATATACATAACAAAAAGTGTGAAACAACTAAAAAATGTCATATTCTAGGTTCTTCAAAGTAGCCACCTTTTGCTTTGATTACTGCTTTGCACACTCTTGGAATTCTCTTGATGAGCTTCAAGAGGTAGTCACCTGAAATGGTCTTCCAACAGTCTTGAAGGAGTTCCCCGAGTAATGCTTGGCACTTGTTGGCCCTTTTGCCTTCACTCTGCGGTCCAGCTCACCCCTAAACCATCTCGATTGGGTTCAGGTCCGGTGACTGTGGAGGCCATCTGGTGCAGCACCCCATCACTTTCCTTCTTGGTCAAATAGCCCTTGATGCCTTCAGTGTGACTCTACAATTTTTATAGTCATGAAAATAAAGAAAACTCTTTGAATGAGAAGGTGTGTCTAAACTTTTGGTCTGTACTGTATATATATATATATATATATATATATATATATATATATATAACATAAACAGAACATGTCAAGACATGACAAGTGACAAGTTTAGGGTGAACTCTGCAATTGAAACACCAGTAACTTGGAGGAAATTCTATTAACACCTTTGAATATGTTTTTTCACACAAATCACTGTTGTTTATCAAGTAAACAAAAAGTTCAAAACTGGTGTAAAGCATACAGATTAGCAATTAACATAACATAAACAACATTATACTGCTTAACACAAAAAACCCAATGCATCTCTAAAGATTTAAAGACATCCCTCAAAGTTTATAAAAATATTCCAACTCATCCTTGAGATGCAATCTAAGTTTCTCCACAGCATGGGTAAAGGTCAATTGGTTTGAGACAAACATATCATTAATCTTTTTATAGATGTGTATATATTACAAACAATAATAGCAGTTATAAACCAATTTCTGGTGATTGATGTGTTATAATTGTTATAATCCCTCACACAATAGAAAGTTGACACCGTAGGCTTGATATTTGGAGAAGGCAGTTTTCTGAAGCATAAGATGAAGGATTTATTGTTGATAAGAATGATTACGAGAGCTAAGACTCATAGACAAAGACAGTTTAACGAGAACAAGACTCACCAGAACATTTAAAGAGCTTTGTCTATCTTAATTATAATCTACTGAACTTTCAGGTGTGCTGTCAAAGAGGAACAGTGAGTGTAAACATCTTGGTGTGTAATCTCTCTGAAATTACTCAAAAATCTGGTTTGAACATTATGATGCAAAACAGCCTCCTGATTTGGAAAGTTATTATCCGGTTTTGTGGGTTAAGAATAAAACACAATCAAATTCAGATCACATCAATTAACCAATGGTTACAGTTTTTATTTATAATTTGCATACATTTGATCCACATGTATTTATATGTAATGTCATGGGATGTTTGGACACTATAGCAATTATAAACAGTCAAAACCTTGAAGGAAACATGAAGCACAATAAACAACTATTGAAGCTTAAGCTTTGACTTACACTGGAAACTCCTTCCAGAAATCTAAATTTCTACGTTAGGAAATAATTAAAAACATTTCATTTAATGTAATTGGCCATTGTGAATGAATTGCTCTTATGAGCACATTAATAAAACGATACCTTCTGAAGTCAGCAGCTCTATGGTTTATAAAACCTAAAAGCTAAGGATGATAACTGGGTGTTTGGAGGTGATGGGAATGTGCCGTAGGAGGAGATCTGAGGTGAAAGTACACAGCTCAAATCAGTAGACAGGCTTTCAAAAGTTTGCTAACACATTCTGTTTGGTCTGTCTCTTGTTCCCTCGGTGTGTGCGTGTTGATCAGGTCGCTTTGACTTTGATGTCCCATCAATGGTTCCTGCAGGCCCTCTGGTCTTATAAATGTTCGAAACAGGAGAGAATTGAATTGATAGCGGTAGACAGGAGAAAAGAGGGGTGGAAAATAGTCTAGTCCTGCTTTTAGTGCACTTCCAAGGATCTATCTGTAAAAACAAAAAAAGTGCTTTTACTCTGAATCAGTGAGGAATTTAGTTTTTTGCCTTATTTGCTATTTGGTTTGGTTTGGTTTTACAAGTTATGGATGTTATTTAATTATCCAACTTGTATATACTTCATATTGTATGGCAATATAGTGATGGCAGAATTGGCCTTAGAGACCACAAGCTTGTGAAGCACGCCTCTTGGCCTCTTTTCTTCCCCTTTGTGATGAGAGTCTTTAGCTCCGCCTATTTTCTTCTGAGGATGTGTGGGGGGGGTTCACACTGCAAACCGGAGTTTGAGGAGCTTATAATGGTTGTGACTCGTGCTGCTGCAAAGCTAAATCTAGCATTACCAGCTGATGAGCAGAAAGCTGACTCTTCCAGTCAGCTCGACGAGTGCTTTCTGCAACCTAGGTCACAAACTCTGCATCGGGGTTTGCAATTTTTCCCGGAACCGCACACCGAAGTGTTTTTCCTGCCTCTTTGGTTATAAGTCTGTGTTGTATTCCAACATTTTGGGACTAAAAGAGTGTGGTTATAGGTTGGTGCCCTGGGTTGAAGAGATGCTAGCCATCTATCTTAAGACCCCGACGCTGCACACCAAGCTTCATTGCAGCACTCTACTTGAGGTCAGCAGTCTTCCCAGGTTTTCGAAATAAAGCAGCAGAACGCCCTTTCAAGACAAGGGCTGAGACTCGGGGAATGGCAGCTCCACCATCAAGTGTTAGATCAGATCTGGGAGAGATTTGGCAGGGCTCAAGTAGACTTGATCTTTTCTCTCAGGCACAATAGTTCACCCCCGCCCTCCAGTTGTGGAGACTGTGGTTGTGACCCCTGAGGGGGCAGAGCTCTGATTCTCCAGTCACCATTTTTCAATTCAGAGCTCCCTCCATTAGGAGGTTATATGTGGATGAGAGTTTGTGCCTGTTCAGTGCATGGTGTGATCAGCGACAGTTGGATCCAGTTAACTGCCCAGTTGTTTCAATGCTGGAATTCCATCAAGATCAGTTTGCCAGAGGGTTGGTTCCATCCACCCTTGAAGTCTACACGTTCGCCATTTCGGTGTACCATGCCTCCCCTGGCGGGGCAATCACTGGGCAGAGACCCGCTGGTGACGTGTTTTATCTGGTGACGTGTTTTATGACGTGTTTCATCCATTGTGTTGGAGGCTCTATCTGAGCCACTCTTTGAGCCACTGGCCGAGGGATCTTGGAGGTTTCTCACAGTTGAAACTGTGTTCCTCCTGGCTATTTTCAGAGTTATATGTCAGAGTTATACTCCAGGTATGGCCAGTGCCTTAATGTACCGTAGAATGGGGTATGTTCTCAAGGTGCCCTCGGTCATCCCACGACCTGTCACGATCATCCAGGCATTCTATCCTCCTCCTTTTCATGCCCCAGACCAGGAGAAGCTGAACCAGCTGTGTCCGGTGCAAGCACTGGACATTTACATCCACAGGAGTCCTTGATGGAAGTTAGCACATCCACTCATCTGCTACAGCCCTCTGAGGAGAGACCTCCCTGCAAACAAGCAGACACTTAGCAGATAGATTGCAGATGCTATTGCATCCTCCTACGAGTCCTCTGGTCGCCCCGCTTCTTTCGGGGTCAGAGCGCACTTAACCTGGAGTGTGGCAGCCTCTAAGGCTTGGTCCTCTGGGGTTTCCCTCCAGGACATCTGCAACGCTGAGGGCTTGTCTACCCAACTGACCTTTGTCAAGTTTTATAACCTTGACATCAGTGTCACTCCTGGCCCCTCTGTTCTTTGACCTAGCTGTGCTCTTACACACTAGCAGGGACTGGTCAGTCTGGTAGTATTGGACACTCGTTCCCAAAGTGTTTTGATGCAGCTAGAGTTCCTGAAACGGAACGTCTCTAGGTTACGTATATGTAATCCTGGTTCCCTGAGGGAATGAGACGCTGCTCATGCGGGCCACACTGCCGGCATCCCTGCAGCGCTTTCTTCTCCTTTCAGAAGCTAGTGCTGGTTTTAATTCATGTACTTTTATCGCTTCCTGGTTGTGACGTCACCCCGACAATCAATATCTTTTTTATTGGAAATTAAATTTACATTCAATAACTTTGATAAAATATTGCAAAGTATCAGTGCATGCGTTATTTCTAAAACAAACATTAGCTAATAACAGTAAAAAATAAAAATTATGACTGACAGATTTATTAATTATATAAATACAGTAACTACAGTAACTGTGTGTGCTAGATCTAATAGTTATTTTCTATTACCTTTAGAAAATGATATTTCTGCAGCATTACTTCTCTGACCTTTGACTCAGTTTATCACTCAGACACACACGCACAAACATGCACACACACACTCAAACACCATGTTCCTCACTAAAAACACACCAGGGTTCTGTTTAAACAGTTAAGGCAGAAGGGACAATGTGTATGTTAAATGCACCAATTGACAACTTCTTTATTATTTGATTCCCTTAGTGTGTAAGTGAAGCCTCAGCAGAGCTCCAGCCTGTCTGCTCAGACAGAATGTGCTATCTGTCTTTTTGAGAAATAGAAGTGTTTTCGGTGTCCGTTTGAGCCTCATGTTTCAAATTTGCCAAAATCTCTCAAAACTATCGATTTCCTGATGCAAGTGAAAGCTAACCCCCCATCAGATCAGGTCGTTAATCCAATAACAGTGAGATGTTTTTAAAAGAAGTGTTTTGTTCCTCTGTTTGTTTATTTATTTATTTATTTATGTAATGTGATAAAAAATAAATAAACTCAACAAGGGTAGACAATCTAAATATACTATATGGACAAAAGCATTGGGACACCTAACATTACAAGCCACATGTGGTTCTTCTCAAAATTCTTAACCTTAAATTTATATGCACAAAGGTACAGGATGTATTTGGGTGTAGAATTACATTTTTGTTTCACTTGAACTAGGAGATCCAAACCTCTTCCAGCGTGACAATGTTCCTATATACAACGCCAGCTCCAAGAATATACAGTGGTTTCGCAGAAGTCAGAAAATCCGCGAATTTGGACACAGCCCATATGGTACCTAAGCGAATCCATCTAGACCAGGGGTCACCAACATGGTGCCCGTGGGCACCAGGTCACCCGCAAGGACTACATTAGTCACCCGCAGGCCTTTTCTAAAAATAGCTCACCATAGCGCCACTTACCAGTGAGCTGCAGCAAATTTATTCTGTTGCTTTTCTTTTTTAAATCTGTCATGGATACACCAAGAGTCGGAAACCAGAGTATGGTTAAACATCTTGTTTTTATTTAGTCTGAACATATACAAGGTAAAGGCTTGAGGAGAAGTACGAAAAGGAAAGCGGATAGAATCTGTAATGCGGGTATAATCCGAAATATGGGTAGAATCCGTAATGTGGGTGGTCCAGGGATGATCGCCAGTGTGAACCATTAAAGGCAAACCTATCTTGAGCACTTCCTTCGAAGCGGAGCCAGGAAGTACGGAAAATACTAGTGGTAGGAAGTCCAATAGATCTCTCATGTCCAGTAGATCTCTCATGTTTAAACCAGGAAACACCCAGGATCTAAAAGCTGGTCCGAACTCTCCATCATCACACTTCTTCTCTGTACAGATCTCACCTTTTGCACCACGACACTTTAAACTCTGGACTTGCACATCAAAGTGCACTTTATATTTATTTATTTTATACCACACCATTCTGCACACGGACACTTTATGGACACTTTACACCACACCATACCGCACACGGACACTTTATGGACTCTCTACACCACACCATACCGCACACGGACACTTACGGACCCTTGCACCACACCATGCTGCACACGGACACTTTATGGACGACCCACCACTAAAATTGTCTATTGTTTACACTTTGTTACACATTGTTTACTGTTTCACTGTCTACTGCCATAAGATTTTTTTTGTATATACATTTTTCTCTTTGTTTCACATACATATCTTTATATATCCTTTATATATTATATTCTTATATTTTATTTTATATAGTTTTTATACTTTATTTATCTGCTTCTTTTCTTTCTCCCCACCCTATTCCTCTCCTGCCGGACGGTCGTATAAAGCATTTCACTGCATGTCGTACCCTGTATGTATGTGTATGTGATGAATAAAATTTGATTTGATTTGATTTTGATTTTGATGGCAACGAGTAGATCCGACCGTGAGTGAGGTGAAATCGGACCTTATAAAGAGGAAAGATAATGGGGAAAAGATGTAGGTTAGATGACTAGATATAGATAAATATAATTAATTATTAATAATAACATATAATTAGATTAAATTGAGCAAATTAGTTATTTTAGAACTGTGTATCAAACTGGTAGCCCTTCACATTAATCGGTACCCAAGAAGTAGCTCTCAGTTTCAAAAAGGTTGGTCACCCTCAGAGGTGGCAAAAGTACACACATCCATTACTTAAGTAGAAGTACAGATACTCATGTTTTAAAATACTCGGGTAAAAGTTGAAGTACTGATTATACATTTTTACTTAAGTGAAAGTAAAGAAGTCTTGGCTCTGACATGTACTTAAGTAAAAAGTAGTTATTACTTCTACCTGTTTTAGCTGTTAACTGGACCTCACATCATATTAATATTTGATAGATAGATAGATAGATAGATAGATAGATAGATAGATAGATAGATAGATAGATAGATAGATAGATAGATAGATAGATAGATAGATAGATAGATAGATAGATAGATAGATAGATAGATCGATCTTTATTGTCATTGCATTGTACAGGTACACACCAACGAAATGCAGTTTGGCATCTACCAGAAGTGCAAAAAAGTAGCACTCGTGCAAATAGTGCAGATAAACATGTATCATATTTACAGCATGTGATATTTATGTAAGTATATGTACAGTGATTAAATATAAAGGCTATAACAGTGCAGAGACGTGTGGACATTATTAAGAGCCTTTGCTATGTTTCCACATGGACAGTTAATGAGGTGATACCGGAGAAAGTGCACCTCTTCAACTTAAGTCAAGAAGCTTATATATATATATATATATATATATATATATATATATATATATATATATATATATATATATTAAAATGTTGTTACCTAATGAATGTATCCAGGCTGAAGATCCACATATGAAACACAAGCAGAGAAAAGATGATGATCATGAATGTGTCTGCTCTCATTTATGTTTACATCACTGACTTCTCTGTCTCATTCACGTTAACCCCAAATTCCTAACTGCCTTCTGCCTGCTGATTCTTATCTTCGTAAAGAGTGAGAGTCAGGACTTTATACACCAGCGGATTGAAAAAGACGCGCAGTAACAGGAAATCGGTTGTTCGGCTGAAATCGGCACGCGGTGAAAATAAAAAAAATATATTTCACCAAATCAATGGATTAAAACTAAAGTAACGAGCCGGTTTTGAAAATGTAAGAAGTAAAAAGTACAGATATTTGTGTAAAAATGTAACAAGTAAAAGTAAAAAGTTGTCTAAAAAATAAATAGTGGAGTAAAGTACTGATACCAGAAAAATCTACTTACTTCGTTAAATCTACAGTAACGAAGTATTTACTTCCCACCTCTGGTCACCTTTGATCTAGACATTGTTACTTTTATACTATAATATGTTTTAATTCTTATTTTTCATTTGTTAGTGAAAACATAGTTTAAAATGTTAATCCTAACGTTCCTGAACATTGGGTCCCGCTGCGGATTCGAAGATAATCGGCAACTTGCTGTTAGTTAATTATCAGGAGTTGACTGTATGCTTTACATGTGTTAGAGTGGAAGATTTTGAGTGTCCTGCAATAGAGCTCAACCTTATCAAACATCTTTGGTATGAATTGGAAAGTTGACTGCACCCCAGGCCGCCCCGCAACAGTTACATCAATACCTGACTTTACTATCACCCTTGTGGCTGAATAAGCACAAATCTCTACAGACACACTTCAAAATCTATTGGAACATGTTCCCAGAAAAGTAAAAGTTATTGTAACAGCAAATGGAGACTAAAACTTTTTAGTATCTACAGATATTTATTTCTTTGTTAATCAATGAAATCACTGCTAAAACTTTACTCAAGTATCAGAGGCTTGTCCTTGGTAATCCAGAGAATTATGGAAACATTTCCTCAAACTCGTCTCTACTACTTCCTCCATCTCATGTTGTTTAATTAGCGGCATGTTTATTCCTGTTGTTTAGTAAGACAAGAAAGATGCTGGTTTCCATGGACACAGCCTTGTGAAGATGGGAAACATCTTTTTATCATTCATAGCCATATTATCTCCAAATCATCATCGTAATCAGTGTCACACAATATCTGACGTCTGAGTGCACAAGCAAAAAGCATTAGTTAACAAAAACAAGTTTAGCAAAATTGCTGTTAGAGCCTGTAATCGGTCGTGTGTGCAAGCTTTCATTTATGGAAGTCTTCAGTGTCAGTGTGGCGTTAAAAGCTGCATTCTTTTAAATGTATATACTTCAAAAGACACAATAAAGAGAGGCTTTTGAGGAATTGACTTTTTATAGCTGCTAGAAAGCTGTGGCAGGCCGTCAGGTCCAGCAAGGCCTTATCTGCTAACCTAAACACTATCAGAATCACTGACTTACATTTAAAAATATTTTTGTCCATGAATATGTATTATGGAGCTTGTGACCCCGAGGCCATCTAGCAGGCACTAGTCAGAGCTCGCAAACTACATCTGTAGTGAACTGCACAAGCTCAAATATATTCGTATAAAAATGTATAGGCTGTTTATTATTATTATTATTATTATTATTATTATTATTATTATTATTATTATTATTATTATTATTATTATTATTAATATTAGTATTATTATTCCACAATGCTAAAATAGGAGAATAAATTGATTTGGTTGCAGATATACTTTAAACGCTGGACTTTTCAATGAAAGCAGGACTTTGTGAGGAAAGATCTGCTAAATTATTTCAAACAGTTTTTAATCTTTTTCATGAACCATTTATGAGTTTGTTTATTCTTTTCCATGGAATTTGGACAAAAGTCCATACATTAACTAAATTTCAAATACCCAATGAACAAAAATGCATGGGAAACCTGGAGTCATTTTATGAGGTTAATACTGATGCTTTTGTTAGAGACGGTGTATGTGGGTACTGCAGCTGTGGCTGCAGTAAAAGGAGACTTGTTGAATTGTGTTTATTGGGTTTCATGCTATTGTAATGCCATTCATTCTCACTGTATGAGATCCTGTCTGTGATGCAGTGTTCTGTTGTCCTGAATTTCTGTATTATATTGATGGTTTCCATAGCAGTTATCATCATAATGATGATATAAAGAAGTGGATTGATTCAGGTAGGACACCATTAAAGGCCAAGGTGTAAAACGCATGGCCCACCACTGAGAACTGCATCTAACTTGTTTTATTGATGGTCCACAACATTAACTATATATGGATCAATAAAAAGTATGATTCATTATATAAGATTACCCAACTTATGATCTAGTTAAATAATAGTAATTTTATCTATTGTACAACTTAATGTTTAGTAATGCAGTCTTGCACATGAGTTGTTATAGCACCTGCTTTATTTCTTCACACACTGCAGAAGATAACAAGCTTCTCATAAACATCAGTGTACCTGCGCAATCACCACAGATAAACACCACAAACCAGAGGAGGCAAGACTGACACCGAAATGAGCTGGTTTGTGTAAATGTGTGCGTGTGTGTGTGTGTGTGTGTGTGTGTGTGTGTGTGTGTGTGTGTGTGTGTGTGTGTGTGTGTGTGTCTGCTCTTTAGAGCAGCAAGACAGGCTTCAGGAATCTATTACAAACCCTATTAAAGGATCTCATGCTGTCAATCACAAACCATCTAAGAGCAGGAGATAGTGGCCTCAGCGAAACATGAGTAGTCAGACCAGAGAGTGTGTTTGTGAGTGTGTGTGTGTGTGTGTGAGTGTGTGTGTTCGGCATAGCATGAGTGTGTGAATGAGCATGAATAAACAGCTTCAGTTTCTGTAATATTTACACTGTACGTTGAAGCAGGTTTTAATCAGAAAATATTAAATCCAGCATTTAATCCAAAAACCAGGGAGTGTAAAATCTTTTCACTTACAAAAAACTGCCAATAAATAAATGAATAAACAATCAAGCAAATAAATATATATGGACAATATGGAGAAAAATTACCACTTTCATAAAATGCAGGGTTAGGCATTACTAATCATCCACACCTGGTCCAAATCAGTCACCACACTATAAAGACCCCGTTTATCCACATGCTCATCGTCCGTTCTACAGCTTAGGCTTATGAACATTCAGGACTGCCCCAACTACTCCGTTTGGTTTTTGCTTAGCTTTCAAGCTTCTGTGTGTTATCTGTGCTCAATCTGCCACAGTTATTCTATTAGTTCAGTTTACCCTAGTTGGGTGCTCTTTTTTTTGTTGTGCTTTCTGCCTTGCCCTTTTGCTTTCTCATTAAAAGGCCTTCGTTGAATTCACTCGGTTTCCAGTACGTTCTTAGCGCCTGACAGAAGAACGGACCGACACAAACCGAGGGGCACCGGAAAGCGGAAGAACAAGGAAAACCGCGTTACTTCAGCATGGAGGACCAGCCCGCTGCCGCGTCTGGTTTCGTGGAGGACCAGCCTGCTGCCACTTCTGAGTTCGTGAGGGAGCTCACCGCTGCGCTCCGGGAGGCGTTCCGACTGGCGACCGCCAACCAAGCTCCTCCACCATCCGGCAGCCCGATGGCTCTCCTGGCGTCTTTTTCCGGAAACGCGGCGGAATGTCATGGATTCCTGCTCCAGGTTTCCCTATATATCGAGATGCACCCTCAAAGCTTTCCGAAAGAACGAGCTAAGGTTGCGTTCCTGATCTCGCTGCTCACCGGAAGAGCGCTAGCATGGGCTAGAGCGCTCTGGAGCGCAGAGAGCCCGGCGCTGACGACATATGCAGCCTTTACGAGACACTTCACCGAGGTCTTTAGCACCGCCCCCGGGGATACGTCAACCGCCAATCAGCTGCTGAATATCCACCAAGGGAGAGACAGTGTGTCGGATTACAGCCTCCGCTTCCGCACTCTGGCGGCATCTGCTGGCTGGAACGAGAAAGCGCTGCTGGCTGTATATAGAAGGGGCTTGAATCAGGAGCTCAGGCTGGCTATGGCCACATATGATGACTCTCTGGGGCTCCAGAGATCCATTCGAGTTTCTCAGCACCTGGCAGCCTGCAGATCCCCAGAAGCCGAATCAGTCCCTGCTACGGCAGTCTCGTCAGCTCCTGAACCTGAACCCATGCAACTCGGTTCACAGCGGCTGTCTCGGCAGGAAAGGGAGCGTCGGTGGGCGGCCGGAGCTTGCCTCTACTGTGGTGAAGGAGGACATCGCGTGGCCCAATGTCCTGTTAGGCCTCCTCGTCGGACGGTGAGTACTGTTACACTTTCTTCTGACATTACTCTCTTGTCCACGCTCATGGTCACCTTGGTAACCCCTGCTCTCTCTCTGTCGGCTGTTGCCCTAGTCAACTCTGGATCCGCGGGGAACTTCATCTCCCAGGCGTGTCTAGAACGCCTCCAGCTGCGCTGGCAGAGGGGATCTCAGGAACTAGCCGTCCAGACCATTCAGGGACGACCATTGGGAAAAGACAAGGTGAAGTACTGCACAACACTTATCGTCCTCCAAGTCGGGGTTCTACATCAAGAAGAAATACAACTTCTCGTACTGGAGGATTCGACAGTGGACGTGATCCTGGGTCGTCCTTGGTTGGCCAAGCACTCCCCCATATGTTCCTGGGACCCGTGCGACATCTTGGAGTGGAGCCCCGCCTGCCGGCAGAAGTGTTTACTCCCACTCCCGACTCCCATCCAGAATACCTTGACCCTGGCAGCTACTCAGGTGGAAGGAGCTCCCCAGCCTGCTCAGGTGGACGTCCCACAGGAGTACCATGCTTTCTCTGATGTCATGGGACTGCGCCATTGATCTGAAACCTGGGGCCAAACTGCCTAAGGGTCGGGTCTATCCCCTGTCAGCTCCGGAACACCAAGCGATGGAGAGCTATATCCAACAGGCCCTCCGACAGGGCTTTATCACCCAGTCTTCCTCCCCGGCAGCCTCTAGCTTCTTTTTTGTGGCGAAGAAGGACAAAGGATTGCGCCCCTGCATCGACTACAGGGCCCTCAATGCACAGATCTCCCCGCTTCCGTATCCACTCCCTCTGGTCCCCGCAGCCCTGGAAGATCTACGTGAGGCCCGCATCTTCACCAAGCTGGACCTCCGTAGTGCATACAACCTGGTGCGTATCAGTAAAGGCGATGAGTGGAAGACGGCATTCATTACCCCCTCTGGTCACTATGAGTACCGGGTCATGCCGTATGGCCTTTTCATTGCTCCAGCGGTTTTCCAAAACTTTATGAATGAGGTTTTCCACCCCTTCCTCCAAGCACGTCACCCAGATCCTAACACTGCTTCGAAGACACAGCTCCCGTTTGTTGTCGAGGTGGATGCATCGTCCACAGGCGTAGGGGCCACCCTCTCTCAGCAGGCGGGGACCCCCCCTCGACTCCATCCCTGCGCCTATTTCTCCAAGAAGCTGTCCCGGCCGAACAGAACTATGACATCAGGAACAGGGAGCTCCTAGCCATCAAGCTGGCCCTGGAGGAGTGGAGACACTGGCTAAAGGGAGCCGCTCATCCTTTCACAGTCATCACGGATCACAAAAACCTCCAGTACCTCCGTGAGGCCAGGCGCCTAAACCCCCGTCAAGCACGGTGGGCTCTCTTCTCCACGAGGTTCAACTTTAGCATTACCTATCGGCCAGGGACAAAGAATGGTAAGGCTGATGCCCTCTCCAGGGTTTATGGACCCGAGGAACCCGCCGAGCCCGGACCTATCCTGGCTCCGACGCTCATTCTGAGCCCAATCATATGGGATTTGGACGAGGATATTCGCACAGCCACACGTCGAGAACCGGCACTCCCTGGTTGCCCCAGGAACCTGGCCTTTGTTCCTCGAGAGTGTCGACAGGCCTTACTAAGGGCGGTCCATGAAGTCCCTGGCTCAGGGCACCCGGGCAGAAGACAGACCCTACGTCTGGTACAGGGGCGGTGCAACATCTGCGCCAAGACTCAAAGACTCCCCGGCACTTACCAGTGGGCAAGCTCATCCCCCTGCCTACTCCACAAAGGCCGTGGTCGCACATCGGCATTGACTTCGTGACTGACTTGCCACGGTCGTAGGGTTTTACCTGCATTCTAGTGGTCGTCGACCGGTTCTCCAAGGCCTGCAGATTTGTTCCTCTCTGAGGCCTCCCCACGGCTCTGGAAACAGCAGAAGCGCTCTTCCATCATGTCTTCCGCAACTTTGGCCTCCCAGAGGAGATAGTGTCAGACCGGGGCTCTCAGTTCACCTCACATGTCTGGAGGGCGTTTTTCCAGCTACTGGGAGTCACCGTTAATCTGTCGTCCGGCTACCACCCCCAGTCGAATGGCCAAACCGAGCGGAAAATCCAAGAGCTGGGGAGGTACTTGAGGACGTATTGTCTCCAAGACCAGGTGGAGTGGAGCCGGTTTCTGCCTTGGGCGGAGTACGCGCAGAACTCGTTGCGCCAAGACACCACAGTTGGGTTTTCAACCCCCTCTGTTTCCATGGTCTGATGAGCCGTCCAATGTACCCGCGGTAGATCACTGGTTTCGGGAGAGTGTCAGGACCTGGGAGGCCGCACACACTCAATTGCGCAGGGCGATAAGGGAGACCCGGCGACATGCGGATGCACGACGGTTGGAGGCCCCCTCGTACAGGCCCGGAGACTGGGTTTGGCTGTCCACCAAGGACCTACGACTGCGGCTCCCCTGCAGGAAGCTGAGCCCCAGGTACATCGGACCCTTCAGGATCGAAAGGCGGATCAATGAGGCGGCCTATCGGCTGGAACTCCCACCATGATACCGGATTCACCCCACCTTCCACGTGTCACTTCTCAAGCCGTATACTCCATCTTCTGCCCAACGTGCCAGCGAGGTCAGGCCCCCTCCACCTGAGGTACTGGAACAACCCTCGGTCTACTCGGTACGGGAAGTGCTGGACTCTCGTCGTTGGGGCGGTGGCCTGGACTGGGAGGGCTAAGGCCCCGAGGAACGGTCATGGGTGGCGCGGCAGGACATACTGGATCCAGCGCTCCTGGAGGAGTTCCACGCCACTCATCCACTTCATCCTGCGCCCCGTGGTCGGGGTCATCCCAGGCGCAGGGTCAGGGCGTCGGGAGCCGCCCCTGGAGGGGGGGGTACTGTCAGGGATCCACCAGCCACACCCTCGCCAAACCCTCCAATCACTCCCAGCAGCTCACCAACTTACTAATCATCCACACCTGGTCCAAATCAGTCACCACACTATAAAGACCCCGTTTATCCACATGCTCATCGTCCGTTCTACAGCTTAGGCTTACGAACATTCAGGACTGCCCAAACTACTCCGTTTGGTTTTTGCTTAGCTTTCAAGCTTCTGTGTGTTATCTGTTCTCAATCTGCCACAGTTATTCTATTAGTTCAGTTTACCCTAGTTGGGTGTTCTTTTTTTTGTTGTGCTTTCTGCCTTGCCCTTTTGCTTTCTCATTAAAAGGCCTTCGTTGAATTCACTCGGTTTCCAGTACGTTCTTAGCGCCTGATATATATATATATCCTCTATATGAATATAAATATGTGAAAGGGAAAGTTTATAGGACTGTGGTGAGACCTGCAATGTTGTATGGATTAGAGGCAGTGGCATTGAGTAAAAGACAGGAGGTGGAGCTGGAGGTAGCAGAGCTGAAGATGTTGAGATTTTCATTGGTAGTGACGACTATGGACAAGATTAGAAATTAGTTTATTAGAGGACGTTTTAGAGACAAGGTGAGGGAGGCGAGATTGAGATGTTTTGGACATGTGCAGAGGAATTCTGACGATGGAGCCACCAGAAAGGAGGAAAAGAGAAAGACCAAGAAGGAGGTTTATGGATGTGGTGATGGAGGACATGCAGGTGGTTGGGTTGAAAGAGTCAGATGTAGAGGACAGGGGGGGTATAGGGACAGATCATCCGCTGTGGGGCCGTTAATGGGAGCCAAAAGAAAAAGATATATATGTACGTAAATAACACACACACATTTGTTTTACAGTCAGAGGCACGAATTACAATGATTATAGCTTTACTTACAATTTTTGAAAGGGGTATGTGTGTGTGTGTGTGTGTGTGTGTGTGTGTGTGTGTGTGTGTGCGTGTGTGCGTGCGCATCTGCGTGTGGACAGATGCAGAGTGCTCGATTCTACAGAAAGTGTCTCAATCTAAAATCTAAAAGAAATAAAATAACCCAGGGTGCTAAATTTCCTTCGCTGTGCTTCAGTAGTAAAGGTAAAGTATGTGTAAAGTATGTATACATTCGTTTATTTATGTTTTATTATTGATATTAATATTGTAATATTAAAGTTATAAAGTCACATTATTATTATTTTTTTATTAGTTTAAACTACAGTTCTATATTTTTCTCTTTTCTCTTTTATTTTATTTTTTTTGCAGCTAAAGCAAAAACATTTAAACAAAAGCACATTTTAATTACAAATTTAGCTTTTATTTAGACTTTTTCTTAGTTATTATACAAGGGTATACTGTAGGCAAACCGAAGCTTGTCATGATAATAATATCAGATATTTGGACAGACAGACAAGCAAGCTAGGAAACAAGCAAGCAAAGAGTTAATTCTTGATTCAATCTAATTTAATTCAAACTAAAAGAACTCTAACTGTTTTTTATTACTTTTTTTTTTGCACTGTTCTAATCCATCTCCCTACAGAAATCTTTTCTGAAGAACTTGAATGGATTTGTTAGATTAATGAGCAGTAAATCACTCATCATGAGTGTGTGTTCAATTTTACAGTGAAGTCTCATCATTCAGAGCTAACAGCGCTATCGTTCTTTATTATGTTACCTTTTATTTAATCACACATTACTGACCCATAAAAGCAGCAATCTCACATAAAGTGACTTAATCCAGGGCATTCACAAAAAAAGTGTCAGGTTGTAGTCAGCTGGGTGCTCCAGTCTCCAGCAACCACCACCGTCTCCCAATATGGCTACCACATACAGCAACTTCCAGTCAACATTCACACACACACACACACACACACACACACACACACACACACACACACACACACACACACATACACACAAATGCTACAAAAAAAGCTACAAAAATGATAGCTACCAGTGCATGCATCCTTGCATTAAAACATGTTATAAGTGCTCAGAAATACAAATACAAAGCAAGCAAAAGAAAAATCGGGATACATCTCTATTTAATTTGGTCAGTCTTTGTTCTAATAGTTTAATACATTTTCAAATTTGGCCTAAATTTTGGTTTATGAAGGAAGCTGTAAAGAATCATCTTTCAAAGACAGAATTTATTTAATTTTTTATACAAGAATTTGTAATCCTTTCGTGACCCTTGGTTTCACAGTTTATCCTAAATACACAGTGCACAATGTGCGAATATACACCCTAAAAGAAGCATATCAGAGACCCCAGTTAATCTACTGTATCATGTGGAAAGTGGTAGCTGTCAGGATTATGGAACGGGGGCTATGTTACCCAGCAGCACCGCAATTCTAGGTCTGGATCACATATCACTAATCACTTTCCCCTGATCCTTGTCCTCTAGATTATCACCTGTATTTAAGTCTCACCTTGCAACATACTCAATAAAGCAAAAAAATATTAATTTCAGCATTTTGAGTTACAGGAGCTCGTCTGTTGGATCGGACCACACGAGCCAGCCTTCACTCACCACATGCAGCTAAAAACCTTAACTGCCCATGAACCTGTCACTTGTTCACCACTGTTCCTTCCTTGGAACATTTTGATAGATACTGAGCTTTTGGAGAAGGCTTAAGAATGCACATTGCACTACTGAGACATCACAGCCACATGCACAGGGGATGGTGTGAATAGGTTCACTAATATAAAATGGCACTAAAAATTTTTTCAAAACCTTCTTACTTGATTATGAGTGCTATGCATTAGCAGTGTCAGAAAGTTTAAATTCAAATGTTATTTGTCACATACACATTCTTACAAAGTACAACATGTAGTGAAATGCTTTTAAAGAATCTTGCATATCCAAATCTCTCTTTTCATCATCATGTGAGTTTTTCATTTACAAAACAACAAATGCTTTAGAAATGAATCTTTAATTAAAAACATTATCTTATGTTACTATATATGTATTAGAGTTAGTACAACATGAGCATTTTATCAAGTTGGAGATGGAGGTGGGCATTAAGTCTCTGTTTAGAGACAGGAAATGTTCTAAAACAAAGACTCTTGATAAAGGTTTCCTTTGAGGAAGCATGAGGCATGATGCATCGAACTGAACTGTGCTTGAGGCACCAAAAAAGCCTGCTCTGGAAAATTTTGAGTTTGTGGTGTGGTTGTAGATAACCATTGGCACATTAAACCTGATTCAGAAACTACAGTAACCCATGGTGATAAGAGTTAACTTGCCATATAGAAAAATGGCAAATGACTAAATTCTATAATATTTTTTAAATAAAATAATGATTATTTTATTGAAAGCTTTATTAATTTGCTACAATAAGTGACATTTTCCTTAGTGGCAATTTCCTCAGTTCACTTTTTGATTGTCTCAGGCAGAATAAGACATGGCTCACACTCTGATTTCCTATCTGTTCTCTAGAATGACATTGAAAAGGAAGTCAAAGTGTTTACCTGCAGCACGATTAGCTCTCTAAAACAACAATTTTTACTCTCTAACACCAAAGACAGGTTGATACTATGATTTCATCTGCATGTAAATATAAAGACATTGTAAAGTTTCCTTCACAGCAAACTTTGTTATTTATAGATTTATATCTATTTATATTTTTGTGTATATAAAAAACATCATCGTGTGTGCGTGTGTGTGTGTGTGTGTGTGTGTGTGTGTGTGTGTGTGTGTGTGTGTGAATGTTTAAATATAAAATGTTCTAAAGATATTTTATACTTAACTGTGTACTTATTTCAGCATACTTAATGTCTTCAGCATAACACGTCTTCATTCCTTCCATCCCTCATTCATTCACCCCTTAAATACACGGAATTGTCAGGATTTTTTCCTTCTAAGAGACATTCTTGAAGCTGTACAGAAAACGCTAAACAATCTATAATGATACACTGTTGTAAAAATGGCAGTGATTTCGCTTTTGTGCAAAAGAAATTATGAGTTTTACAACAAATTACAAATGTGGAATGGATGCATGTGCATAATGATCCTTTTCATAGACAGTGTATACAATATCTCCTTCATTGTACTCATTGCATTTAATCCCCTTTCTGTGTACTGTTTATTTATATTAATATTTTATTAATAATAATAATAATAATAATAATAATAATAATAATAATAATAATAATAAAGAAACAGTGACACTGCACTGGTACACATGTGCACTGATTCGAAAGTCCTGTACCTAAATGGTTCAATACAAATAAGTGTACCATTACACCCTTTATATGTACAATATATATATCACATGACACTGAAAATATTGACAATATATTAATTATAATTATTATATTATATACAATTATCTCATTATATACTGTATATATTATAATATTTTATTAAATCATCTTCTTCTTCTTTCGGCTGCTCCCATTATGGGTCGCCACAGCGGATCATCCGTCTCCATACCACCCTGTCCTCTACATCTGCCTCTTTCACACCAACTACCTGCATGTCTTCCCTCACCACATCCATGAACCTCCTCCTTGGCCTTCCTCTTTTCCTCCTACCTGGTGGCTCCATCTTCAACATTCTTCTACCAATATAATTCATGTCCCTTCTCTGCACATGTCCAAACCATCTCAATCTCGCCTCCCTCACCTTGTCGCCAAAACATCCTACATGTGCTGTCCCTCTAATAAACTCATTTCTAATCTTGTCCATCCTCGTCACTCCCAACGAAAACCTTAACATCTTCAGCTCTGCTACCTACAGCTCTGCCTCCTGCCTTTTACTCAATGCCACTGTCTCTAATCCATACAACATCGCAGGTCTCACCACAGTCCTATAAACTTTCCCTTTCATTCTTGCAGATACCCTACTATCACAAATCACTCCTGTCACTCTTCTCCACCCACTCCACCCTGCCTGCACTCTTTTCTTTACTTCTCTAACACACTCTCCATTACTTTGCACTGTTGACCCCAGGTACCTGAACTCCTCCACCTTCTCCACCTCTTCTCCTGCAACCGCATTACTCCATTGCCCTCCCTCTCATTCACACACATGTACTCTGTCTTACTCCTACTGACTTTCATTCCCCTTCTCTCCAGCGCATATCTCCACCTCTCCAGGCTCTTCTCAACCTGCTCTCTACTCTCACCACAAATCACAATATCATCTGCAAACATCATAGTCCAGGAGACTCCTGTCTGACCTCGTCCGTCAACCTGTCCATCACCACTGCAAACAGGAAAGGGCTCAGGGCCGATCCTTGATGCAGTCCAACCTTCACTCTGAACCAGTCTGTCGTACCTACTGCACACTTCACTGCCGTCACACTGTCCTCATACATGTCCTGCACCACCCTCACATACTTCTCTGACACACCTGACTTCCTCATACAATACCACAACTCCTCTCTTGGCACTCTGTCGACGCTTTCTAAATCCACAAATACACAATGCAATTCCTTCTGTCCTTCTCTATACTTCTCCATCAACATCCTCAAAGCAAATAAGGCATCTGTGGTGCTCTTCCTCGGCATGAAACCATACTGTTGCTCACAGATGGTCACCTCTTCTCTCAGCCTGGCTTCCACTACTCTTTCCCATAACTTCATGGTGTGACTGATCAACTTAATTCCCCTGTAGTTACTGCAGGTCTGCACATCTCCTTATGCTTAAAGATCGGTACCAGCACACTCCTTCTCCATTCCTCAGGCATCCTCTCCCTTCCAGAATCCTGTTAAACAATCTGGTTAAAAACTCCACTGCCATCTCTCCTAAACATCTCACGCCTCTACCGGTATGTCATCTGGTCCAACCGACTTTCCATTCTTCATCCTCTTAATCGCTGCTCTCACTTCCTCCTTACTAATCCTATCTACATCCTGCTTCACCAACTCCACATCCTCCAACCTTCTCTCTCTGTGATTTTCCTCATTCATCAGCTGCTCAAAATACTCCCTCCACCTTCTCAACACACTCTCCTCACTAGTCAACACATTTCCTCTCCATCCTTTATTGCTCTAACTTGCAGTACATCCTTCCCAGCTCGGTCCCTCTGCCTGGCCAATCGGTATAACTCCTTTTCTCCTTCCTTAGTGTCCAACCTCTTATACAGCTCCTCATATGCCTTTTCCTTGGCTTTCGCCACATCCTTTTACCTGCTGCCGCATCTCCTTGTACTCCTGCCTACTTTTCTCATCACTCTGTCGATCCCACTTCTGTTTTGCCAACCTCTTTCCCTAATGCTCTCCTGCACTTCCTCATTCCACCACCACGTCTCCTTGTCTTGCTTTCTATTTCCAGATGTCACACCAAGTACTTTTCTAGCTGCCTCCCTCATCACTCCTGCAGTAGTTCCCCAATCATCCGCACCTCTTCACCACCACCGAGCCCCTGTCTGACCTCTTCCCTGAACCTCACACTACACTCTTCCTCCTTCAGTTTCCACCATCTTATTCTTCTTTCAATCCTTACATTCCTCCTCTTCTTCTTCGCCTCCAAAACCATCCTACAGACCACCATCCGATGCTGTCTAGCTACACTGTCCCCGCCAACACCTTACAGTCTCCAATCTCCTTCAGGTTGCATCTCCTGCATAGCACATAGTCCACCTGTGTGCACCTTCCTCCACTCTTATCGTCACCCTATGATCCTCCTTCTTCTTAAAATACGTGTTCACCACTGCCATTTCCATCCTTTTAGCAAAATCTACCACCATCTGCCCTTCCACATTCCTCTCCTTAAAACCATACCTACCCATCACCTCCTCATCACCTCTGTTCCTTCACCTACATGCCCATTAAAGTCTGCCCCAATCACCAATCGTTCTTTCCTAGGTACACCATCTACCACTTCATCTAATTCACTCCAGAATCTTTCCTTTTCCTCCATCTCACAGCCAACTTGTGGAGCATAGGCACTGATGACATTTATCATCATCCTTCAACTTCCACCTTCACGATCATCACCCTATCAGAAACTCTCTTCACCTCCACTACACTCTTACTGTACTCTTCCTTCAGAATCACCCCTACACCATTTCTCTTCCCATCCACACCATGATAAAACAGTTTAAATCCACCTCCAATGTTCCTGGCCTTACTCCCTTTCCACTTGGTCTCCTGAACACACAGCATATCTACCTTTCTCCTCTCCATCATATCAGCTATCTCTCCCTTTACCAGTCATAGTACCAACATTTAAAGTACCAACCTGAACCTCTACTCTCCTACACTGCTCCTTTTCCTGCCGTCTCTGTAGACGTCCTTCTCCTCTCCTTCTCCTCCTTCGGCCAACAGTAGCCCAATTTCCACCGGTACCCCGTCGGCTAACGATACCTGTGGCGGTCGTTGTTAACCCGGGCCTCGACCGATCCGGTATGAAATTCTCCTTTGTGATCCGCATATTTGATTTGGCACGTTTTACGCTGGATGCCCTTCCTAACGCAACCTCCCCATTTACCCGGGCTTGGGACCGGCACTAAGAGTGCACTGGCTTGTGCCCCCCTAATGGCTGGGTTATAATATTTTATTAAATAATAAAATAAATTATAATGAATTATAATAAATTGCGCTAATATTACTGAAAAAAGAGAGGGAAATGAAGAAAGTAAACTTTATGATAAGTTTGTAGATACATTCACAGTAGGTTTTCTGATTACATTGAAATGTTAAATAATTATTATTTTATATTTTTAATAAAGCAACAGTTTAAAAAGTTTACAGGGAAAGTATGCACTATAAACAGGCAAAAAGTGTTAACAAATACAATAAAGCTGTTGATAATATGTGCCGAAATTTAAATTATAATAAAAAAATTCAAAAAGTTTATGTAAAGACTAACTGTGTGTAAAAGTGTAATCTGTATTTGTTAATACATGTTAAATAATGAAATAAATGTTCTAGTTGTCGACCCTGATTGTGAAGTTGCTGATGTTCTGTAGTGAAGTGTCCCTTGGTTTGATCTCATCATTCAGCAGCTGTCACGACGAGCCAATATTTTGTCTCATCACCATGATAGATGGCCAAATTATCGGCGTGTGTCACCAACACCCAGCTCCAGTACGCACAGAGAGAAAACGCCCACGTCAGCTCGATTGATTGCAGGAATTTTGGGGTTGGACACTTCAGAGATTTGACGAAGTTTTTGACAGTTTTCCTTTTTAAGGTCAGCACGTTCAAATTAACCATAGCAACTGCTCTTGGTGTCTCCGTGATGACGATGCCTGAAGAAGGTCAAAATCGCCTGAAGTGATTAAACTTCGGAGTCAATCGAGTTGCCCTAAGCACTGCAGAGGATTTATTGGAACACGATTGATTAGCGCCGAGCACGATGTGATGTGCCAGATGCTCCAGCAGTGCAGAATAAAGAACAGAATATTAATCTCAGTCAGAAAAACACTGACGTTGGTTTCCAGTCCTGCTGCGAGTCTCCTACAGGGCAAAATTGCAGAGTATAATCAAAACTCAACAGTGAAAAAAACAAAAACCCTGAAAGTCATGTATCTGTTTACCGCCATGTGAAAAAGGAAATGGAGTGGTCTACATGCTACATTGAAGTCAACATCACCTGTGTTCATACACATTTTAGATGATGACTAGTCAGAATGTATTGATTAACTTCTTATGAAAGCAGCTCTGACACTAGTGCAGCTGCAAATCACATCATTTAAGACTATTATAACAAATCAAAAGATGCTTGGTAAAAAAGAAAGCAACATGTGCTAATCTTGATAGATTTATATAAAAATGTTTATTTAATATTTGAACATTGTCATTACAACACTATAACATTATAACTTTGAGTCTTTATTGTCACTGCTTTATAACACCTTCAGGATCTTCAGAATAGTAAACTTCAGGAGTTTGTGATTCTTTGTTGTTTCTCAGAAGTTTAAAACGATAATTAACTTTGATGACTTCAAATGGGTAAAAGTCTGTGAACACCTGACTATAAAATGTATATATGCTTTTTAAACATTCCATTCCACATTAAGTCCACATTAACAATGTTTACACATTAAGCTCTACTCCAAGTCAGGTACTGATGTAGGGCGAGGAGGCCTGGGGTGCAGTTCCAGCATTCCATTAATTCCATTGGTGTTCAAAAGGGGTAGAGGTCAAAGCTCTCATTCTCATGAGGTCATTCAAGATCTTAAACTCTAGCACCTTGTAAACCTTATCTTCATGGAGCTGGGTCTCTTAGTTCCAGTGAAGAGAAAATTAACTCACATCACCACACACTGCATCCGCAAAGCACACAGCATTGTGGATGACCACACACACCCGTCACACACATACTTCACCCTCCTACCATCAGGAAAACGGTTCCGAAGCATTCGGGCCGTCACATCAAGACTGTGCAACATTTTTTTCCTGCAAGCCGTCAGGCTCCTGAACAAACATCTGGACTGAACTCTCTCTCTCACACACACACACACACACACACACACACACACACTTACACACAACTGAGTGACTGATCTGTACAACCGGACTCAACACACATACACTTCACACACCCAGGTTTCAGCACCATTCACACCTCTCATTATAGCAAAATGTTTACATGCCGTTTGTTGCTAATCTTCCGGGACTTGCTCTTTTTGCACAATATTCTGTCAATCCTTTGGTCACTGATCACTTTATTTTGATTGCTGCTATCATATTTTTATACTATTATAGAATTGCAAAATTCTGTTTACATTTCTGCTACTGTGCACCTTATCCTGTCATGACAGGTTTTACTGGCGGAGCTACTGCTATTTTTATATTTTGTGTATTGTGTATTGTCCTGCACTGTCCTGTGTTGTCTTGCACTGTCTTGTGTTGTCTTTTGCACTGTTTGCACCAGTTGCACACATGCACTTTATGTGGCGAGGATCTTAGTTCCTGGCCCTGTGTTCTTCTGTTCTGTGACTGTTGTTTTATGTTGTTTTATGTAGCACCTGGGTTCAGGAGAAACGTTGTTTCATTTCACTGTATACTGCATCAGCTATATATGGTTGAAATGACAATAAAAGCTTCTTGACTTGACTTGACTTGGCATCCAATAGAATTGTATGCCTGCAAATTTGTACTTACAGTTACGAGAGGAACCACATTTAGCTGAAAAATGAAGTAGACCAATACTTTCGTCCATATAAAACAATGGTGGAACTGATGTGGTATAAGAATAATAAAAATTTGAGGTAACAGAAAATCTATTTCATCACAGACCTCTCCCTCATTAATTATTTTACTCACACACACACACACCCCACACAGTGTTTATTAAGGATTTATCTATTTAATTAAAAGTCAGAAAGAAACTCAGTTATTTTCACTCAAACATTAATTAACTTATGTTTTTTTTTTCCTATCATGTGGAGTAATACAAACAATATGAATCATTTATTGCACTCACGGTGGTATGAAAAAGGGTTTGCCCCCTTCCTGATTTCCTAATCTTTTGCATGTTTGTCACACTTTAATGTTTCAGATCATCAAACTAATTTAAATATTAGTAAAATATCACAAAAGTGAACACAACATGCAGTTTTTAAATAAAGGTTTTTATTATTGAGAGAAAACAAAATCCAAAACTACATGGCGGGCCATGCATTTGGTACCTGGGCCTTCATTGGGAATTACCTGACTTAAGTCACCCCTTAATGTCAGAGAGAGGTGCAGGGCTAGGTAAATGCGGGGTAAGAGGATGGGAGGACCCAAATGCAGGATACACACAGGGTTATGGGGAGAACAAACTTTAATAAGAATAAGCAGAGCAATAGGGCAAAGGCAAAAACAAAGTCCAAAAAACAGTCCAGGGTTGAAAACCCAGGCAAACAGAGCAACGCAGAGAAGACAAAAACAAATCCAAAAAACAATCCAAAAATATCCATAAACTGGCAA